>NC_143033.1:93744461-93907794 GCF_057628025.1 Oncorhynchus mykiss | reverse complement strand
TCCAAAACATAAAGCAAAATCTACAATGGAATGGTTAAAAAATAAACATATCCAGGTGTTAGAATGGCCAAGTCAAAGTCCAGACCTGAATCCAATCGAGAATCTGTGGAAAGAACTGAAAACTGCTGTTCACAAATGCTCTCCATCCAACCTCACTGAGCTCGAGCTGTTTTGCAAGGAGGAATGGGGAAAAAATTCAGTCTCTCGATGTGCAAAACTGATAGAGACATACCCCAAGCGACTTACAGCTGTAATCGCAGCAAAAGGTGGCGCTACAAAGTATTAACTTAAGGGGGCTGAATAATTTTGCACGCCCAATTTTTCAGTTTTTGATTTGTTAAAAAAGTTTGAAATATCCAATAAATGTCGTTCCACTTCATGATTGTGTCCCGCTTGTTGTTGATTCTTCACAAAAAAATACAGTTTTATGTCTTTATGTTTGAAGCCTGAAATGTGGCAAAAGGTCGCAAAGTTCAAGGGGGCCGAATTCTTTCGCAAGGCACTGTAGCACACATCACTACACTCTATACTCCTCTGTCATCTGGTCATCTCTATATACCCATCGCAAGACCCACTGGTTGATGCATATTTATAAAACCCTCTTAGGCCTCACTCCCCCCTATCTGAGATATCTACTGCAGCCCTCATCCTCCACATACAACACCCGTTCTGCCATTCACATTCTGTTAAAGGTCCCTGAAGCACACACATCCCTGGGTCACTCATATTTTCAGTTCGCTGCAGCTAGCAACTGGAACGAGCTGCAACAAACACTCAAACTGGACAGTTTTATCTCAATCTCTTCATTCAAAGACTCAATCATGGACACTCTTACTGAGAGTTGTGGCTGCTTTGCGTGATGTATTGTTGTCTCTAACTTCTTGCCCTTTGTGCTGTTGTCTGTGACCAATAATGCTTGAACCATGTTTTGTGCTGCTACCATGTTGTGTTGCTACCATGTTGTTTTCATGTTGTGTTGCTACAATCCTGTGTTGTCGTCTTAAGTCTCTCTTTATGTAGTGTTGTGTTGTCTCTCTTGTCGAGATGTGTGTTTTGTCCTATATTTCTGTGTTATCTTTTTTTTTAAATCCCAGCCCCGTCCCCGCAGGTCTTTTGCCTTTTGGTAGGCCGTCATAACTGACTTACCTAGTTAAATTAAGGTTAAAAAATATAAAAATTAACAATACACATGTCTTAAATGCATAATTTAGCTTGAATGCAAAAAGTACTAAAATGTATTCTTAAAATAAATAGTTTCTTCTTTTTGCTTTTTGGGGTTCTGCATAAGCAAAAAAGAACTCCATACCTACTGTAAACTCTGGTGGTGGATCTTTGATGTTAAGGTGCTATTTTACTTCAACTGTTCCTGGGGCCCTTGTTATGGTCAAGGGCATCAGGAACTTTACCCGGTACCAGGACAGTTTAGCCAAAACCTGTTTGCCTCTGCCAGGAGGTTAAAACTTAGATGCAAGTGGATCCCAGCAAGACAATGACCCCAAGCACAAATCAAAATCCACAATGAAATTGTTAATAAAACATTTTTTTGGTGAAAATTAATATTAGTTTTTAATAAACTTTTTGAAGGTACATTTCTTTGCTTTTATTTTGAAAAACATGCCCTGACAATATACAATATAGAATTGACTTTTTGGTAAGGAAGGCTTAACCAAAACCATCCTCTGATTAAACCAAATAAATACCACACACTACAGCGTACCTTCAGGTTCAATTAAATTGAGACCTACTGTAAATGCATTCAGAAATGATCACAAAAGTAAAAGATTACCGATTCCCACATCTCATCTCTGGCCTTGTTGCAGTCTCCAGTTCCTGGAAGATCCACCAGCACAATGTGTTCCAGAAGATCCTTGGAGTTTGGCATCTTGATGGTCACATACTTCACAAGTGGCCAGTAGTGTATCTGAGATGATTTAGATTGTTTCCCATGTATCTTTCTTTTGCTTCGTATGTAGCAGGCGATCTCTGTAGAGAACTTTGTGGCCTGTCAAATGATTTAATATTATTCTCAGGTCACACTCGACCCTTTTACAACTTTCTGGTATATTTAAAATAATTGATGGCTATTATGCATTTCATGTTGTTTGTCATGATGTCCGTGAAGTTCAGGGTTTTCAAATGGGAACATATTGGACCTCAGACAGCAAAAAAAAACTGTATAAAAGAGGCTTAAAATGACTTACTGTGTCAAATGACAGGATTTTCCTAGTTGATGAGAGAAACTCTGGGATGTCGCTGAATGTCTCTGACTCCAGTGACTTCAGTTCATCAAAGCTTTTCCCGACTGCATCTTCTCCGTACAATGCCTGGATTTTACTGTTCGCCATATTCACCATCCTTTTATCTTTCTCCTCACCATCCATTTCTTTAATTTTCAAAAGTGATTCCAGCTCCTTCTCCCATTCCTAAAAAAAGTCAAACATTATTATTTTACTGAATATATTATATATTTATATGATGGATCAAATGTTTCATATTATAATAAATAAATGCTAAATACTTTGTTGAGGGAAATGTACTTGATTCAACTGTGATATGTTGTTGTCTCACCTAACTATCTTAAGATTAATGCACTAATTGTAAGTCGCTCTGTATAATAAAATCAGCTAAATCAGGTTTCCCAAACTCGGTCCTGGGTCCAACCCTGCATGCACGTTTCGTTTTTTGCCGTAGCACTACACAGCTGAATCAAATAACCAGCACATCCTCAAGCAATCATTAATTGAATCAGCTATGTAGTGCTATGGAAACAAACAAAACGTGCATCCAGGCCGGGGGGGGGGGGGGGGGGGGGGCTCTGAGCTAAATAACAAACATGTTAATGTGATCATATCAGCATGGTGTCAGGACAAAACATGGTGTCTAAGTGACTTCAACTGGTCTTCAAAATTTCACAAATTATATCTTGAGGTTTATCAACATTGCTAAAATCACCTCTTTAGAAATGAAGTCAATCTCTGCCACGTAGTTGGAGTCAGTCATATTGGCCTCCACCTGGATGATGACTGATGTGCATGCACCAACAGTCCCGGAGGGCAGCAAGGTATTCACCCCCAAAATGGCATTCATCAGTGAGCTCTTACCAGCTCCTGACCTCCCAAATACACCAACAACAACTTTGTCGTCAATAACAGCCTCCAAAGCTGAGATTTTTTCCCTGTTAACAGTGAACCACAGAAAAGCAATGTCACACTAAAAATGCAATTCATTGACTTGAGGTCTATCTATACATAAACAGTAGAAAGCACAGAGGTATACTGCATAGTGGAATAGAGGAGTTAGCAAGCTAACTTTGGTCAACTCTGAATTCAAATTGGGATAACCGTTGACACTGTGGCTCACCTTTTAGCCAGGTATGTTTCTATGACAATGAATCCTAAAGTTCTTACAGTACCTGCTCTGGGGCAGGCTAACTCCAATGTATGCTAAATAAAGGTTCTGAGGATAGAGTTAAATTTTTCACCGGAACAGTCCTGACTTAAATTTGCTTGAAAATCAGAGACATGATTTGAATACTGTTGTCCATCAATGATTCCCAACTGAATTTACTGAGCTTGAGGAATTTTCTATATTTTTTCCTTTCACTTTGAACATAAGAGTAGGTTGTGTAGATCGGTAGGAAAACAAATCACATGTAATCACCTTTTAGATTTCATTTTAAGGTAGCAAAATGCGAAAACTTTGAGGTGTGTAGACTTTCACTAGGCACTGTATGTATTTTCTTGAAGAATGAATGGCAATATAATTCATTTAAATGGCAAAAATTGATGTACCAACCTTTTGAAGAATACAAGTACACTTACCTTAAATAACCAATGAAATCCGTGTTTGCATATGGAGGTGACACCTTGTCTAGCCCGCTAAGGACTTTTCCAATGCCCTCTTTGGCCACTTTGATGACATCCATCTCTACACACACACACACACACACACACACACACACACACACACACACACACACACACACACACACACACACACACACACACACACACACACACACACACACACACACACACGAGTTGGACAAACAATGAGTTTACAATGTAATAATTGTATTACGCTGTGGTATAATTTTTAACATCAGGTTTACTGTTTATTTCTTAAAGTAGCTATTATAACGTATATATCTTACCGAGGGTAGGTGTTGCTGCAGTTCCCTTTGCTATGGCACAAAGGCGTTTATTACCTTCCCTGCCCTGATCATTTGAAGTAGAGGGGTCATCAGACCCTCTTTTGTGGCCTGAGAGAGAATCACAATCACTCAATGTTCAAGCAGATCCATTATCTGTCCAAGAAGTCAGTATTTCCTTCATGGTAGGCTATATACCATTTATGTAAATATAATATACATTGGACAACAAGAAGTTATTATAGACATATTAATCCTCAACTGAAGTAATGTGCGTCTTAGACTTTCATGTACCTTGGGTAGGCATGATTTGACACCGTCCGGGGCTTAGACTGAAAAATAAAAAATAAATTCACTGATTATGGTGATGAAAACAGAGATAATAAATTCTAATCCCACAGAAAACGTATTATCACAGGAAACAGTCATTATCTGATTTCAGTGGAGGGTCCTTAGAGGAGGACCATCCTACTCAGTGATTTTCAGAAAAAATGTAATGTTAAAAGAGTTATCCTTTTTAGATAGAACTATACTAAATATATTCACGTCATCAAGTACCAGATTATAACACGCTGTTTTGCAGTGAAGGTCTACAGTAGTATCAATGACACACTCTAGAATAGCACAATAGTGTAGCCAGAGGAAAGCTATTCCCCACCCTCCTCTGGCTACATTAACTTCAATACAAAACCTAGGATGCTCGTAGGCCTTACCCGCTTCCATAGACCACATGGTAATTATGACCACTTCCAGAGGACGTCCTCCAACCATTCAAAGCTTTAGCAATATGAACTGACATGTTGTCCATCCAATCATAGGATTAGGATCAGAAAACAAACCTAGTGTGGTGTATTGGGGTATTGCCACATATTTTGATAAAATATTGAATTTGGCCTTCTCTACTATAGCCCGTAGAAACGTATTGAATAACTCATTCATAAACGGGGGAAAAAACAGGCGAAAAATAAATCATCAATCATCTGGGTTTTTTAAGTGTCTGTCCTATATATAGGAGATATAAGAAAACTCGGGGAATATACAGTACCAGTCAATAGTTTGGACATGCCGACTCAGTCAAGGGCTTTTCTTTATTTTGTACTATTTTCTACATTGTAGAATACTAGTGAAGAAAATCAAAATTATGAAATGACACATATGGAGTGTTAAACAAATCAAAATATATTTTATATTTTAAATTCTTCAAGTAGCCACCCTTTGCTTTGATGACAACTTTACACACTCTTGGCATTCTCTCAACCAGCTTCGTGAGGAATGCTTTTCCAACAGTCTTGAAGGAATTTCCACATATGCTGAGCACTTGTTGGCTGCTTTTCCTTCACTCTGTGGTCCAACTCATCCCAAACCATCTCAATTAGGTTGAGGTTGGGTGATTGTGGAGGCCAGGTCATCTGATTCAGCACTCCATCACTCTCCTTCTTGGTCAAATAGACCTTACACAGCCTGGAAGTGTGTTTTGGGTCATTGTCCAGTTGAAAAACAAATGATAGTCCCACAAAGCTCAAACCAGATGGGATGGCATATCACTGCAGAATGCTGTGGTAGACATGCTGGTTAAGTGTGCATTGAATTCAAAATAAATCAGAGACGGTGTGGGAGTGCTTTGCTGGTGACACTATCACACCTCCTCCTCCATGCTTCACAGTGGGAACCAAACATGCAGAGATTATCCGTTCATCTACTCTGCGTCTCACAAAGACACGGCAGTTGGAACCAAAAATCTCAAATTTGCATTCATCAGACCAAAGGACAGATTTCCACTGCTCGTGTTTCTTGGCCCAAGCAAATCTCTTCTTATTATTGGTGTCCTTTAGTAGTGGTTTCTTTGAAGCAATTCGACCATGCAGGCCTGATTCACGTAGTCTCCTCTGAACAGCTGATGTTGAGATGTGTCGGTTACTTGAACTCTGTGAAGGATTTGTTTGGGCTGCAATCTGAACTTATACTCTGCAGCAGAGGTAACACTAGGGCTTCCTTTCCTGTGGCGGTACTCATGAAAGCCAGTTTCATCATAGCATTTGATGGTTTTTGCGACTGCACTTGAGGAAACTTGAAAAATTCTTGAAATGTTCCATATTGACTGCTCTTCATGTCTTGAAATAACGATGAACTGTCGTTTCTCTTTGCTTATTTGAGATGTTCTTGCCATAATATGGACTTTGTATTTTACCAAATAGGGCTATATTTTGTATACCACCCCTTCCTTGTCACAACACAACCGACTGGCTCAAATACATTAAGGAAAGAAATTCCACTAATTAACTTAACAAGGAACACCTGTTAATTAAAATGTATTCCATTTTGACGGCCTAGACAGAATGGCTATATAAGGAATGGAACATATAGGACCAAGGCCCTGCTACCATTATAACCTATACAGCTGTCAGATGTGCGTTAACAAGCAAGAACTGAGATGTAAAGATAATGGTGGAGAAAGGTCAAGAGGAGTTATTTTAGTATAGAGGGAGGGGATTCCATATGTAAAGTAAAGACAGAATACTTTAAAGGCAGGGCTTGCTATGATTGTGATAAAGTCTAATTGAATCTACAAGTTCCCGTATCTGTGCAATTATTTGACTCAATGTTTTTCCACAACAGATGTTACTTAGATTGATGCACCAGTGGATCAATAGACTCTGAGGGGTTTAATTAGCTTCTTGATATGCCACACATGTCAGGTGGATGGATTATCTTGGCAAAGGAGAAACGCTCACTAACAGGGGTGTAATAAAAAAATACGCTTGGTAGCACTTTACCGTAATTTCCGGACTATAAGCCGCTACTTTTTTCCCACGCTTTGAACCTCTCGGTTTATACAATGACCCGGCTAATTTATGGATTTTTCCCGCTTTCACAAGATTCATGCCGCCAAAAAACTGAGCACCGTCACCTAATGTTACGTAAATCGAGCGCACTCAAACTTCCCATCATTCTGATTACAGTAGTCATTTTGTCACCCTCATCATGGCAAAGACACAGAGAAATGCATATGATGCAGCTTTCAAGTTGAAGGCGATCGATCTGGCTGTTGGAAAAGGAAATAGAGTTGCTGCACTGGAGCTTGGCCTTAATGAGTCGATGATAAGACGTTGGAAACAGCAGCGTGAGGAACTGACTCAGTGCAAAAAGACAACAAAAGCTTTCAGAGGGAAGAAAAGCAGATGGCCCGAACTAGAAAATGAGCTTGAAGACTGGGTCAACACACAGAGAGCAGACTGCCGAGGTGTTTCAACTGTGCAGATCCGACTGAAAGACAAAACAATCGCCACCGCAATGAAGTTTGAGGATTTTAGAGGTGGACCATCGTGGTGTCTAAGATTTATGAGACGTAAAGGCCTGTCCATCAGGGTACGGACGAGTCTGTGTCAGCAGCTCCCTCCCGACTACGAGGAAAAAGTATCAAACTTCCGCAAATTCACTGATGTAAAGATAGCGGAGCGTCCATTGTAACAAGCCGTGTTTTGTTTAAAAGCCTATTTATTTTTGTTACAAGCCGTCTTTCGTTTAAAGGCTGTGTAAAGTTCATTTGTTTCAATGTACCAGTAGGCACCGGCGGGTTATAGACATGTGCGGCTTATTTATGTACAAAATACATATATTTTTTTAATTCAGTGGGTGTGGTTTATATTCAGGTGCGCTTAATTGTCCAGAAATTACGGTACTTGAGACCAAGTGTCAGAACACGTCACGACACAGTCATAACCATGCCATAGTTTGTCATAACAACTGACATAACTTGTCAAAACCTGTTAAAATATGGACATACCACTGTCATTCCACATATATTTAGACCTGTTGTGACATATATTGTTATTTTATGGTTTGATATGACTCCTACATAAGAGTGTCAAAACCCACAAAACCTACCACACATGGCAAATCATTCCATTACACCATAGCCTACGTGTCAACAGTATGTTTATGTTCTATACTTTTTATTTTATCTACCATATTAAAACATAATTGTAATTGCTCACACATTGATGTCAAACAAGTAAAGTATAGTGTATTTTCTACCAGTTTTTTCATAAAATGTATTTTCTACCAGTTTTTTAAAATATGATGAAAAAAAACATGACTGTAAAGAATTCATTACAACAATCAACAAAGCATTTAAGAAACAAACTTTCAAACAAAAGGAAACTTCTTGGCAGGGAACATTTTTAATTTGAGTGAATGTGGGTTTTGACACTCTTAGGCAGGTGTCATAACCAGCCATAAAATAATGCAATATATTTCCCTACAGGTGTAAATATATGGGCCATGACAGTGCTATGACCATATCATGGCAGGTTATGTCAGCTTGTAGCGGTATTTATTAGAGAGGGGTAAAGATACAGATTTTGTTCGGGCGCCAGGCAGGTATTAACCATGCCGAAAGGAAAAGAGTAGAATAGAGAGTACCACTACCAGACCACTGGTACCACTACCAGACCCACACACATCAGCAGAAGAGACTGCCTAGAGTGTAGCCTGTTTACCATATAGCCAGTGGAGAGAAAAGAGAATACACACCATATCACCTTTTCAGTTACTAGTCCAACGATCTAACCACTAGGCTACCCCGCAGCCCCAAGGTGGGTGGGTGTTCATAAGCACAACAAGGGCCTTAACAATGTCCACAATCTTCTTGGCCACATGGCATTAGTTCACCCCACCTCAATACAGTTCAAATAAAAATACACAACTTGCAAGCAACCTTTTAACTCAAATGTCCACCCAAATACTTCTGGCAGGGCAATAATAGTCCAGCTCTAATGAACTTCAAGGAGAAGTGCATTTGAAAAATAGAAAGTATGTTGCAGGGTAAAGCACTGGAACGATAGAGGGAAGAGAAAGAGAAAAAGAGAACAAGAGAGATCTTAGCTGTGGTTTCAGGCGTGGCGGTGTACTGTCTGTTATGGTGAGTGAATGAGGACCCAAAAGCGAACTAACTTAAACAGAGCTTCTTTAATAACCAAACATAGGTAGGCTCAGATAGACCGGCAGATTCCGACAGGACAGGACAAGGTTACAGCAAACATGACGATAGTCTGGCTCAGGCATGAAACACAACAAACAAGAATCCGACAAGGACAGGAACAGAAACAGAGAGAGATATAGGGACCTAATCAGAGGGAAAAAAGGGAACAGGTGGGAAACGGGGTGAATGGGTAGTTAGAGGAGACAAGGAACAGCTGGGGGAAAACGGGGGAGAAAAGGTAACCTAACAACGACCAGCAGAGGGAGACAGGGTGAAGGGAAAGGACAGAGACAAGACACAACATGACAGTACATGACAGTACCCCCCCACTCACCGAGCGCCTCCTGGCGCACTCGAGGAGGAAACCTGGCGGCAACGGAGGAAATCCTCGATCAGCGCACGGTCCAGCACGTCCCGAGAGGGAACCCAACTCCTCTCCTCAGGACCGTACCCCTCCCAATCTACGAGGTACTGGTGACCACGGCCCCGAGGACGCATGTCCAAAATTCTATGGACCCTGTAGATGGGTGCGCCCTCGACAAGGATGGGGGGGGGGGGGGGAAGACGAGCGGGGGCGCGAAGGACGGGCTTGATGCAGGAGACATGGAAGACCGGGTGGACGCGACGAAGGTATCGCGGAAGAAGAAGTCGAACTGCGACAGGATTAATGACCCGAGAAATACGGAACGGACCAATGAACCGCGGGGTCAACTTGCGAGAAGCCGTCTTAAGGGGAAGGTTCTGAGTGGAGAGCCAAACTCTCTGACCGCGACAATATCTAGGACTCTTAGTTCTACGCTTATTAGCAGCCCTCACAGTCTGCGTCCTATAACGGCAAAGTGCAGACCTGACCCTCTTCCAGGTGCGCTCGCAACGTTGGACAAAAGCCTGAGCGGAGGGGACGCTGGACTCGGCGAACTGAGATGAGAACAGCGGAGGCTGGTACCCGAGGCTACTCTGAAAAGGAGATAGCCCGGTCGCAGACGAAGGAAGCGAGTTGTGGGCGTATTCTGCCCAGGGGAGCTGTTCTGACCAAGACGCAGGGTTACGAAAAGAAAGACTGCGTAAGATGCGACCAATAGTCTGATTGGCCCGTTCTGCTTGACCGTTAGACTGGGGGTGAAAGCCGGAAGAGAGACTGACGGAAGCCCCAATCAAACGGCAAAACTCCCTCCAAAATTGAGACGTGAATTGCGGACCTCTGTCCGAAACGACGTCTGACGGAAGGCCATGAATTCTGAAAACATTCTCGATGATGATTTGTGCCGTCTCTTTAGCAGAAGGAAGCTTAGCAAGGGGAATGAAATGAGCCGCCTTAGAGAACCTATCGACAACCGTAAGAATAACAGTCTTCCCCGCTGACGAAGGCAGTCCGGTGACAAAATCTAAGGCGATGTGAGACCACGGTCGAGAGGGAATAGGAAGCGGCCTGAGACGGCCGGCAGGAGGAGAGTTACCGGACTTAGTCTGCGCGCAGACCGAACAAGCAGCCACGAAACGACGCGTGTCATGCTCCCGGGTGGGCCACCAAAAACGCTGGCGAATGGAAGCAAGCGTACCCCGAACGCCAGGGTGGCCGGCTAACTTGGCAGAGTGAGCCCACTGAAGAACGGCCAGACGAGTAGGAACGGGAACGAAAAGAAGGTTCCTAGGACAAGCGCGCGGCGACGGAGTGTGAGTGAGCGCTTGTTTTACCTGCCTCTCAATTCCCCAGACAGTCAACCCGACAACACGCCCCTCAGGGAGAATCCCCTCGGGGTCAGTGGAGGCTACTGAAGAACTGAAGAGACGAGACAAAGCATCAGGCTTGGTGTTCTTAGAGCCCGGACGATAAGAAATCACGAACTCGAAACGAGCGAAAAACAGCGCCCAACGCGCCTGACGCGCATTAAGTCGTTTGGCAGAACGGATGTACTCAAGGTTCCTATGGTCAGTCCAAACGACAAAAGGAACGGTCGCCCCCTCCAACCACTGTCGCCATTCGCCTAGGGCTAACCGGATGGCGAGCAGTTCGCGGTTACCCACATCATAGTTACGTTCCGACGGCGACAGGCGATGAGAAAAATACGCGCATGGGTGGACCTTGTCGTCAGAGAGGGAGCGCTGAGAAAGGATGGCTCCCACGCCCACCTCTGACGCGTCAACCTCGACAACGAACTGTCTAGAGACGTCAGGTGTAACAAGGATAGGAGCGGATGTAAAACGATTCTTGAGGAGATCAAAAGCTCCCTGGGCGGAAACGGACCACTTAAAGCACGTCTTGACAGAAGTAAGGGCTGTGAGAGGAGCTGCCACCTGACCGAAATTACGGATGAAACGACGATAGAAGTTCGCGAAGCCGAGAAAGCGCTGCAGCTCGACGCGTGACTTAGGGACGGGCCAATCAATGACAGCTTGGACCTTAGCGGGATCCATCTTAATGCCTTCAGCGGAAATAACAGAACCGAGAAATGTGACGGAGGAGGCATGAAAAGTGCACTTCTCAGCCTTCACAAAAAGACAATTCTCTAAAAGGCGCTGGAGGACACGTCGAACGTGCTGAACATGAATCTGGAGTGACGGTGAAAAAATCAGGATATCGTCAAGGTAAACGAAAACAAAGATGTTCAGCATGTCTCTCAGGACATCATTGACTAATGCCTGAAAGACAGCTGGAGCGTTAGCGAGGCCGAAAGGAAGAACCCGGTATTCAAAGTGCCCTAACGGAGTGTTAAACGCCGTCTTCCACTCGTCCCCCTCCCTGATGCGCACGAGATGGTAAGCGTTACGAAGGTCCAACTTAGTGAAAAACCTGGCTCCCTGCAGGATCTCGAAGGCTGAAGACATAAGAGGAAGCGGATAACGATTCTTCACTGTTCTGTCATTCAGCCCTCGATAATCTATGCAGGGGCGCAGAGACCCGTCCTTCTTCTTGACAAAAAAAAACCCCGCTCCGGCGGGAGAGGAGGAGGGGACTATGGTACCGGCGTCAAGAGCTACAGACAAATAATCTTCGAGAGCCTTACGTTCGGGAGCCGACAGAGAGTATAGTCTACCCCGGGGGGGGGTGGTTCCCGGAAGGAGATCAATACTACAATCATACGACCGGTGTGGAGGAAGAGAGGTGGCCCTGGACCGACTGAACACCGTGCGCAGATCGTGATATTCCTCCGGCACCCCTGTCAAATCACCAGGCTCCTCCTGTGAAGAAGAGACAGAGGAAACAGGAGGGATAGCAGACATTAAACATTTCACATGACAAGAGACGTTCCAGGAGAGGATAGAATTACTAGACCAATTAATGGAAGGATTATGACAAACTAGCCAGGGATGGCCCAAAACAACAGGTGTAAAAGGTGAACGAAAAATTAAAAAAGAAATGGTTTCACTATGATTACCAGAAACAGTGAGGGTTAAAGGTAGCGTCTCACGCTGAATCCTGGGGAGAGGACTACCATCCAGAGCGAACAAGGCCGTGGGCTCCTTTAACTGTCTGAGAGGAATGTCATGTTCCCGAGCCCAGGTCTCGTCCATAAAACAGCCCTCCGCCCCAGAGTCTATTAAGGCACTGCAGGAAGCTGACGAACCGGTCCAGCGTAGATGGACCGACAAGGTAGTGCAGGATCTTGAAGGAGAGACAGGAGTAGTAGCGCTCACCAGTAGCCCTCCGCTTACTGACGAGCTCTGGCCTTTTACTGGACATGAAGTGACAAAATGACCAGCGGAACCGCAATAGAGACAGAGGCGGTTGGTGATTCTCCGTTCCCTCTCCTTAGTCGAGATGCGGATACCTCCCAGCTGCATGGGCTCAGCACCCGAGCCGGCAGAGGAAGATGGTAGTGATGCGGAGAGGGAGGCGACGGAGAGCGCGAGCTCCTTTCCACGAGCTCGGTGACGAAGATCAACCCGTCGCTCAATGCGAATAGCGAGTTCAATCAAGGAATCCACGCTGGAAGGAACCTCCCGGGAGAGAATCTCATCCTTTACCTCTGCGCGGAAACCCTCCAGAAGACGAGCGAGCAAGGCCGGCTCGTTCCAGCCACTGGAGACAGCAAGAGTGCGAAACTCAATAGAGTAGTCTGTTATGGATCGATTGCCTTGACATAGGGAAGACAGGGCCCTGGAAGCCTCCTCCCCAAAAACAGATCGATCAAAAACCCGTATCATCTCCTCCTTAAAGTCTTGATACTGGTTAGTACACTCAGCCCTTGCCTCCCAGATTGCCGTGCCCCACTCACGAGCCCGTCCAATAAGGAGAGATATGACGTAGGCGACACGAGCAGTGCTCCTGGAGTAAGTGTTGGGCTGGAGAGAAAACACAATATCACACTGGGTGAGGAACGAGCGGCATTCAGTGGGCTCCCCAGAGTAACACGGCGGGTTATTGATTCTGGGCTCCGGAGATTCGAAAGCCCTGGAAGTGGCCGGTGGATCGAGGCGGAGATGGTGAACCTGTTCTGTGAGGTTGGAGACTTGGGTGGCCAGGGTCTCAACGGCATGTCGAGCAGCAGACACTTCCTGCTCGTGTCTGCCTAGCATCGCTCCCTGGATCCCGACGGCTGAGTGGAGAGGATCCGAAGTCGCTGGGTCCATTCTTGGTCGGATTCTTCTGTTATGGTGAGTGAATGAGGACCCAAAAGCAAACTAACTTAAACAGAGCTTCTTTAATAACCAAACATAGGTAGGCTCAGATAGACCGGCAGATTCCGACAGGACAGGACAAGGTTACAGCAAACATGACGATAGTCTGGCTCAGGCATGAAACACAACAAACAAGAATCCGACAAGGACAGGAACAGAAACAGAGAGAGATATAGGGACCTAATCAGAGGGAAAAAAGGGAACAGGTGGGAAACGGGGTGAATGGGTAGTTAGAGGAGACAAGGAACAGCTGGGGGAAAGCGGGGGAGAAAAGGTAACCTAACAACGACCAGTAGAGGGAGACAGGGTGAAGGGAAAGGACAGAGACAAGACACAACATGACAGTACATGACACTGTCTGACCGTCCGATGGTTTGTTGGTTTGTATGTCAAAGTACAGATGAAAGTATAACACATTGAACATGGAAATAAAAATAGATTATATTCTTACATTGAAAAAAGGTGCTCAAGAAATGATGCCTATCTTCGTCAATCCTTCATGGCGTTCTGCTGTTTTGCCTGCTAAACTGACTAAGACTCTATCTCTTTCTCTTTTTCTCTCTCTCACTCGCTCTGTCACTTTCTCACTCACTCTCACACACAGGCACAGACATGTGGGTTGACCACTTTTTACTTTCACTCTCGATTCTGCAAAATCAAGTGTGTCCTTCCCTGAAGCAAAGGCTGGGGGATAATGAAACAACTTTTTGCAGTATTTTGCATTACCTTTTGCATTATTATTTTTAGTTTAGTTTATTAATTTGACCATTTAAAAAAAACAAGCACACATTAAACTTGAAAAAGCCGTACATGCACATGAATAAAATCATCAAGGATAACACACAATAAAGTCTGGGACTTATTTCCATTGTGGTCCTCTTGAGACAAGATGGAACACCGTATGGCAGTGAAATAATAAAACAAAAACATAGAAGAAGAACATCTATCTCATCATTCCAGTTACATCATAGGGGTTATTCATATGTTTAGCCCTGAATCAACCTAGAAGGTCTATTTGTCATGTATGATGAGACATAAGTGGGACGCTGTCGTTTTTTGACGATTTTTTGAAAAACATCCAAAATGACCAGGGGCGCCCCCTTTTGGATGGGGTGCTCCCTACCCAACTGTGGACCCCTTGCAACCCCATAGGCATTAAAAAAAAAAACATTTTGAAAATGTGCTCTTGGTAACCCGTTTCAATCACCATGCGCACGGCTGTCCATTTGCAAAATGCTTCAATGGGCATTTACCATCACGAATTTGACATGTGTCAGTTTATATTAGTTTGTATTAGTTTGTGTCAGTAGGGTAGAGAGAGGAAAAGGGGGGAGGGCGTATTTATGGCTGTCATAAACCTACCCCCAGGCCAGCATCATGACAATACACACACATGCATACTGACTCCACACACACACATACACACACACACAAACACACACACACACACACACTCTTCACATACATTGCTGCTACTCTTTTTATTTTATATCCTGATTGCCTAGTCACTTTTCTAAACAGGTAAATAATTCACCTCATGGAACAGCAGGGACTGTGAAGAGTCAAACAAACGTACAGACACATGCATACGCACACATTGTGATATTGTTGTAAAGTGGTATTAGACATTTTGAATTGTGGATATGTAGTGGTGTAATAATGACCTCCTTCCTATAGGCTGTCTCATCGTTGTCAGGGATCAGGCCTACCACTGTTGTGTCATCGGCAAACTTAATGATGGTGTTGAAGTCGTGCCTGATAGTGCAGTCATGAGTGGACGGGGAGTACAGGAGGGGACTGAGTACGCACCCTTGAAGGGCCCCCGTGTTGAGGATCAGCGAGACAGATGTGTTGTTACCTACAATTACAATCTGGGTGCGGCCCGTCAGGAAGTCCAGGATCCAGTTGCAGCGGAAGGTGTTTAGTCCCAGTGTCCTTAGCTTATTGATGAGCTTTGAGGGCACTATGGTGTTGAACCCGGAGCTGTAGTCAATGAATACCATTCTCACATAGGTGTTCCTTTTGTCCAGGTGCGAAAGGGGAGTGTGGAGTGCAATAGAGATTGCATCATCTGTGGATCTGTTAGTGCAGTATGCAAATTGGAGTGGGTTTAGGGTTTCTGGGATAATGGTGTTGATGTGAGCTATGACCAGCTTTTCAAAGCACTTCATGGCTACAGACGTGAGTGCTATTGGTCAGTAATCATTTAGGCAGGTTATTTTAGTGTTCTTGGGCACAGGGACTATGCTGGTCTGCTTAAAACATGTTGGTATTACAGACTTGGACATGAAGATGTTGAAAATGTCAGTGAAGACACTTGCCAGTTGGTCAGCGCATGCTCGCAGTACACATCCTGGTAATCCATCTGGTAATCTCTGCAGCCTTGTGAATGTTGATCTGTTTAAATATCTTTCCCACATCGGCTGTGGAGAGCGTGATCACACAGTCTTCCAAAAAACCTGGTGCTCTCATGCATATTTCAGTGTTATTTGCCTTCTAATGTTTTATTGAACCTTTATTTAACTAGGCAAGTCAGTAAAGAACATATTCTTACTTACAATGACAGCCTAGGAACAGTGAGTTAACTGCCTTGTTCAGGGGCAGAATTACAGATTTTTACATTGTCTGCTTGGGGATTCGATCTAGCAACGTTTCGGTTACTGGCCCAATGCTCTAACCACTACCTGCTCTAACCGCTACCTGCCGCCCCAGATTACAGGCAACCGAGGCCTTAGCGAGCATAGAAGTAGTTTAGCTTGTCTGGTAGGCTTGTGTCACTGGGCAGCACTTGGCTGTGCTTCCCTTTGTTGTCTGTAATGATTTTCAAGCCCTGCCACATCCGACAAGCGTCGGAGCCAGTGTAGTTCGATTCGATCTTAGTCCTTTATTGATGCTTTGCCTGTTTGATGGTTTGTCGGAGGGCATAGTGGGATTTCATATAAGCTTCCGGGGGATTTCATATAAGCTTTCTAGCCTTTAGCTCAGTGCGGCTGTTGCCTGTAATCCATGGCTTCTGGTTGGGGTATGTACGTCTCGTCACTGTGGGGACGACGTAATCGATGCACTTATTGATGAAGCCAATGACTGATGTAGTGTACTCCTCAATGCCATCGGAGGAATCACGGAATATATTCCAGTCTGTGCTAGCAAAACAGTCCTGTAGCTTAGCATCTGCTTCATCTGATCACTTTTTTATTGACAGAGTCAATAATGCTTCCTGCTTAATATTTTTCTTGTAAGCAGGAATCAGGAGGATAGAGTTCTGGTCAGATTTGCCAAATGGAGGGCAAGGGAGAGCTTTGTACTTGTCTCTGTGTGTGGAGTATAGGTGGTGTAAAAAATGCTTCCCCCTGGTTGCATGTTTAACATGCTGATAGAAATGAGGTAAAACTGATTTAAGTTTCCCTGCATTTAAGTTCACGGCCACTGGGAGCGCCGCCTCTGGATGAGTGTAATTCCTGTTAGTTTATTGCGGAATACAGCTCATTGAGGTTTTAGTGCCAGCGTCGGTCTGTGGTGGTATGTAGATAGCTATGAAGAATACAGATGGAAACTCTCTAGGTAGTGTGGTCTACAGTTTATCATGAGATACTCTACCTCAGGGGAGCAAAACCTTGAGACTTCCTTAGACATCTTGCTACTGTTTACATGTATGCATAGGCCCCCGCCCTGTGTCTTACCAGAGGCCGCTGTTCTGTCCTGCTGATGGAGTGTATAACCCGCCAGCTGTATATTCTTAATGTTGTCGGTCAGCCACAAGTTGGTGGAACATAAGATATTACAGTTTTTAATGTCTCGTTAGTAGGATATACGTGCTTTCAGTTTGTCCCATTTATTTTCCAGCGATTGAACGTCAGCTAGCAGGATGGAAGGCAAGGACAGATTAGCCACTCGTCGCCTGATCCTCACAAGGCACCCAGATCTCTTTCCACAAAATGTATTTTTCCTTCTCAAGCGTATCACGGGGATCTGGGCATGGTTAGGTGTCTGTAGTATATTCCTCGCGTCCGACTCATTGAAGAAGAACTCCTCGTCCAATTTGAGTTGAGTAATCACAGTTATTTTCTGTCGTAAGAGATGGTAGCGGCAACATTATGTACAAAACAAGTTACGAACAATGCAAAAAAACGAACAAATTAGCATGGTTTAAGAGTCGATAAGACTGCCTCCCCTCCGGCGCCATCATCCAGCACTATACCACTGTATATATTAAATAGAACGTTTCTTCATTCTGTAGTTAAACAGATAAGATGAAAGGAAAAAAACATAAAATCATAGCCATGCAAATTCCATTGAGAAACATTGGCAGTTGAATGGCCTTACTGAAGAGCTCAGTCACTTTCAATGTGGCACTGTTATAGGATGACACCGTTCCAACAAGTCAGTTCGTAATTTAAGTGCTGTTATAGTGGAAACGTCTAGGAGCAACAACGGTTCAGCCGGGAAGTGGTAGGCCACACAAGCTCACAGCACTGGACCGCCGAGTGCTGAAGTGCGTAACGTGTAAAAGTAATCTGTCCTCGGTTGCAACACTCACTACACAGTTCCAATCTGCTGCTGGAAGCAACGTCACCACAAGAACTGTTCGTTGGGAGCTTCATGAAATGGGTTTCCATGGCAGAGTAGCCGCACACAAGCCTAAGATCACCTTTGCGCAATGCCAAGCGTCGGCTGGGGTGGTGTAAAGCTCACACCATTGGACTCTGGAGCAGTGGAAACGCTCTCTGGCTGTTTTTCATGGTTCGGGCATGCCCCTTAGTTCCAGTGAAGGGAAATCTTAATGCTACAGCATACAATGACATTCTAGATGATTCTGTGTTTCCAACTTTGTGGCAAAAGTTTGGGGAAGGCCCTTTCCTGTTTCAGTATGACAATGCCCCTGTGCACAAGTGGGGTTCAGAAATGGTTTGTCAAGATCGGTGTGGCTTCCAACTTGACTGGCCTGCACAAAGCTCTGACCTCAACCCCATCGAACACCTTTGGGATGAATTGGAACACCGACTGAGAGCCAGGTCTAATCGCCCAACATCAGTCCCTGACATCATTAATGCTCTTGTGGCTGAATGGAAGCAAGTCCCACCAACAATGTTCCAACAAAGCCTTCCCAGAAGAGTGGTGGCTGTTATCGGAGCAAAGGGGGACGAACTCCATATTAATGCCTATTATTTTGGAATGAGATGTTCGATGAGCAGGTGTCCACATACTTTTGGTCATGTAGTGTATGTATGTATACAGTATAACATGCTGATCCAAACATTTATCCTAGTGTTTATCATTATCCAGTAACTTCTACCCATAACCTTTACATTACTAATATTAAACATGAAGTCATTGTACTGTTGGGTTAGTTAAAGGTGCATATCAAATAGGCTGTGACAGAGAAGAGAAAATACATTGAGACAAAAAACCAAAACATTCTTTATGATTATCTAATTAGACTGCAAATCACCGAATGGCTGTGCACTTAGATATACTTTATCTTGATCAGGCAGTTGTTGTTGCTGCATTGGTGCTGCTGGGCAAATTCTCGTAGCACTTCTTCATCTCTTCATATTCCTCAGAGACATCTGCAAAGAAGCATTTTATTTTTATTTTATTTCACCTTTATTTAACCAGGTAGGCCAGTTGAGAACAAGTCTCAGTCTCCTTTGCAACTGCGACCTGGCCAAGATAAAGCAAAGCAGTTAGACACATACAACAACACAGAGTTACACATGGAATAAACAGACATACAATCAATAATACAGTAGAAAAATCTATATACAGCATGTGCAAATGAGGTAGGATAAGAGAGGTAAGGCAATAAATAGACCATGGTAGCAAAGTAATTACAATATAGCAATTAAACACTGGAATGGTATATGTGCAGAAGACGAATGTGCAAGTAGAGATACTGGGGTGCTTTTTAAAAAATACAGTATGGGGATGAGGTAGTTGGATGGGCTGTTTACAGATGGGCTATGTACAGGTGCAGTGATCTGAGAGCTGCTCTGACAGCTGGTGCTTAAAGCTAGTGAGGGAGATATGAGTCTCCAGCTTCAGTGATTTTTGCAGTTCGTTCCAGTCATTGGCAGCAGAGAACTTGAAGGAAAGGCGGCCATAGGAGGAATTGGCTTTGGGGGTGATCAGTGAGATATACCTGCTGGAGCGCGTGCTACAGATGGGTGCTGCTATGGTGACCAGTGAGCTGAGATAAGGTGGGGCTTTACATAGTAGAGACTTGTAGATGACCTGGAGCCAGTGGGTTTGGCGAAGAGTATGAAGCGAGGACCAGCCAACGAGAGTGTACAGGTTGCAGTGGTGGGTAGTATATGGGGCTTTGGTGACAAAATGGATGGCACTGTGATAGACTGCATCCAATTTGTTGAGTAGAGTGTTGGAGGCTATTTTATAAATTACATTGCCGAAGTTGAGGATAGGTAGGAATGTCAGTTTTACGAGGGTATGTTTGGCAGCATGAGTGAAGGATGCTTTGTTGCGAAATAGGAAGCCGATTCTAGATTTAATTTTGGATTGGAGATGCTTAATGTGAGTCTGGAAGAAGAGTTTACAGTCTAACCAGACACCTAGGTATTTGTAGTTGTCCACGTATTCTAAGTCAGAACCGTCCAGGGTAGTGATGTTGGACGGGCGGGCAGGTGCTGGCAGTGATCGGTTGAAGAGCATGCATTTAGTTTTACTTGCATTTAAGAGCAGTTGGAGGCCACGGAATGAGAGTTGTATGGCACTGAAGCTCGTCGGGAGGTTAGTTAACACAGTATCCAAAGAAGGGCCAGAAGTATACAGAATGGTGTCGTCTGCGTAAAGGTGGATCAGAGAATCACCAGCAGCAAGAGCGACAACATTGATGTATACAGAGAAGAGAGTCGGCCCAAGAATTGAACCCTGTGTGTGTGTTGAAACTATACTTTCAGTTCCTGTTGATACTACGTTTCAGTCTTACTTCTGCTAGCACATGGTAGATATAGGAGGAAGAAACTAACTAACTGCAAATAACAATAAGCTGAACTCCGCCTAGCAGAGACATCTTTCTATTAGCAACTACTAATTATGAGCTTATATGGTATTCAAGTTAAGGGACATCACCCTGGGCGGGGTGATCCTCAGTAGGGGATAAAAAGGGAAAACATCATATTTTGTACTGAGTGTCTAGCTTGCAAATTACTGTAAGTGTATACTCCAGGTTGCAATCTTTATTAAACAAACTAACCTCTAATCAAAGAAGTGTCCTGTGGTCAAACACCTCCCTCTGCAACTGGATCCTAAACTTCCTGACGGGCCAACCACAGGTGGTAAGGGTAGGTAACAACACTCCCGCCACGCTGATCCTCAACACGGGGGCCCTTTAGGAGTGCTTGCTCAGTCCCCTCCTGTACTCCCTGTTCACTCATGACTGCATGGCCAGGCATCAAGTTTGCTGATGACACAACAGCAGTAGGCCTGATCACCTACAAAGACGAGACAGCCTATAGGGACGAGGTCAGAGACCTGGCCGTGTGGTGCCAGGACAACAACTTCTCCCTCAACATGATCACGACAAAGGAGATGCTTGTGGACTACAGGAAAATTGAGGACCGAGCACACCCCCATTCTCATCGATGGGGCTGTAGTGGAGCAGGTTGAGAGCTTCAAGTTCCTTGGTGTCCACATCAACAACAAACTATCATGGTCCAAACACACCAAGACAGTCTTGAAGAGGGCACGAGAAAACCTATTCCTCTTCAGGAGACTTAAAAGATTTGGCATGGGTCCTCAGATCCTCAAAAAGTTCTACAGCTGCACCATCAAGAGCTGGTTGCATCACTGCTTGGTACGGCAACTGCTCTGCCTCCAACCGCAAGGCTCTACAGAGGGTAGTGGCACTACAGAGGCACTACAGAGGGTAGTGCGTACAGCCCAGTACATCACCGGGTCCAAGCTTCCTGGACCTCTATACCAGGCAGTGTCAGAAGAAGGCCCTAAAAATGGTCAAAGACTCCAGCTACACTAGTCATAGACTGTTCTCTCTGTTACCGCACAGCAAGCGGTACCGGAGCGTCAAGTCTAGTTCCAAAATACTTCTTAATAGCTTCTACCCCCAAGCCATAAGACTCCTGAACAGCTAATCAAATGGCTACCCAGACTATTTGCATTGTCCCCCCCCCCCCTATTTTACACTGCTGCTACTCTCTGTTTATCTATGCGTAGTCACTTTAACTCTACCGACATGTACAGATTACTTGTAGTTTTTCATGTTGTTTGTCTGTCATTTTTGTAATGACTTGGTGCTGCCTATCTTGGCCAAGACGCTCTTGAAAAATAGATTTTAAATCTCAATGAGCCCTTCCTGGTTAAATAAAGGTTATATAAAATAAATAAATAAATAAATAAAACATTTCACTGTACAACACCTGTTGTATTCGGCACAAATGACAAATAAAGTTTGATTTGATTTAGTATATTCCTCACCGTGAAAACAGTTGATGGAACTGGAAAACTGGTCATTTAGCTAATAATCATTGGTAGTGATTGGCGAAACCATTCTATTTAAATACTTCATGGCCAAATCAACTAAAATCCACTGAAATCAACTCAATATTCAGTTTGACCTTACTTAAAGGTGATTTGGCCATTTTAAAAGGTTTGTTTGTCTTACTCATCCTGCTACTAATTCAAGCTAATTTAATTCCTGCTGCCACTTATTTGAAGTAAAAACGAACTTGCAAATCTCTTACATTACTTTTCCTTATCTCATTTGCAGTAATGTTAGCATTTAATTATCACCTTACAAGATCTGAATAAAACCCATTTACCCCCAATTAATATCATTTATTTTAATACTGCTACTTATTTAAAGCCATTTCAGGCATTTCTAAGCAGTTTCAGAAACCTATTTCATGAGGAAATTGAAATGACCAATTAATTGTCTTTCCTGTAAATGAGCCCACATTGATCAACTAAGAGTTTACCGTGAAATGTTGGTAAACAAAAATATGCTGATACTTACCACTTACCACATAAAGGCAAAATTCTACAAATGTATTCTGTGCTACTTACTCACCTCTCTACAGCAAACAAACATACTGAACAATGTATGTGGTGTTGGGTAAAGGAGTACAGCAGGATGGGTGTTGCCGTTCTTTGACTTGTTCTGACTGGTTTTCATATTCAAGCTACAATAAAACACCTCAGTGTGGTAGTTAACCCTAATTTTCCCTCTATAAAATAGAATGACCTTGCTCAGTATATTACTGTGATTGAACAATAGTGCTTAAACTAATTTAAACTAATTCAAAATCCTGTCATATAATAACTTTGGCTTTATTCAACTACACAATTTCTTGGCTGTAACATGATCATGTAAAAAATGTAATGTTTCTGTATCTGTAAATCTGTATCTGTAATTAGTGTATCTATTCTAAATACACGGGTAATAAGAAGTTCTGACGGGCAGATGTGGAAATTAGTGCAGAAACTTTGGAGGCCACTTTCTCAAGTTTAAGTATGCAGTTAGTTATGTATTAACATTCAGAGGGATAAATTCCACAGACAAATGTTGAAATACAGGAGAAGATAAACATGGAACTGGACATGAAGTTATGAGGATGTAGAAGTGAACATAGTTTTTACAAACACAATATAATAACACACTTTTCATAACTTAACAAGAAGAAGAGAAACTTTGGGATCAACATTTTCAATACAGTGTTTATTTCCAGTCTTGTGAAATGTTGAGCATGGACAACATTTCCCTTAACAACAGTTGCAAACATACAGTACCTACTGTAAGAAATATAATAACAAAGAAACAAGTGGTTTCAAGTAAAGAGTCACATCCTAATGTATGTACTAATCAGTCACACCTCACCTTTAAACTCTGTCAAAGCAAAATACAGTAGACCAAAACACCGTTTTTACAATCATGTTGGAATAATGGAGCACCTACTGTGTGGGGAGCATCAGTTGAGGCTAGTTCTCTGTCACAACTGAATTCAACATTATTTGGTTGGATTTATTTGTTCATAAAAAGTGTGAATTTATCTAAAGAATCTAAGGTCCAGGCACTGAGGTGGGTTTTAATATTAAATGTCGTTATTAACTGGGCGTAGAGCATATTAAAAAACATAAAAGTGAAATTCACAGTGGATAGAAAATGAATCTAACTGGAATGAATCGACCTCCTCATTCTGAGACCACACCTAAGCACAGTTGTCTATTTAAATACTTGTCTTTTCACAGACTTAAACCCTTTTGAAGGCTTTATGCAGAAACACAGGTGTTTTTGAATGATTCCCCATTCAAGAGCATTGGTGGAAGTTTTGGGGATATTGGTTTCTCAATGGGTCAGTGTAGTTTCACATTTCAATCTGCTCTCTCCACAAAGGTTACATGCAAACATATTCAGAAAATGACATTATCTAAATTTGCATTTACTTACTTTGCATTTAGAGAGAGCCTATTCTGGCTCTAACCAGAATAGGTATCATCATACAGGCAGAAAAACTTGTTCAGGTGTGTTGGACCGGAAAGTTAGTGAATTCTTAAACTGTCTATGGTCGATTGACGCACCGGTGCGTAAACCTAATGAACATTTTTTAAATCCCATCAAAATCCATCAGTTTAAGCTGGAGATATGTCTCAATCCACCACTTCCACATCTGCGGTGAAAGGTGTCAGAGCTAGAGAGATGTTTGTCAGACCATGAGACATCCCATCTGCGGTGAAAGGTGTCAGAGCTAGAGAGATGTTTGTCAGACCATGAGACATCCCATCTGCGGTGAAAGGTGTCAGAGCTAGAGAGATGTTTGTCAGACCATGAGACATCCCAAAAATCTGTTTTCCTGAAAACTTCTGTAGTGTCAGAACATTTTAGCCTACAGAGTATTATGACCACTCTATGGAAAGGGGAGACTCTCACAATACGTTTTGCTCCATGACCCTCACAAGTGTCACAGGACTCATCTATAGGTAACCGGTACCGGGTTAAAATCATGAATGGAAGAATGAAGGTACTTTTGTGCCCAGAAAAGGGGCAAATTATGTGTAAAATAAATATATATATATATATATATATATATGTATATATATATATACAGTGCCTTGCGAAAGTATTCGGCCCCCTTGAACTTTGCGACCTTTTGCCACATTTCAGGCTTCAAAACATAAAGATATAAAACTGTATTTTTTTGTGAGGAATCAACAACAAGTGGGACACAATCATGAAGTGGAACGACATTTATTGGATATTTCAAACTTTTTTAACAAATCAAAAACTGAAAAATTGGGCGTGCAAAATTATTCAGCCCCCTTAAGTTAATACTTTGTAGCGCCACCTTTTGCTGCGATTACAGCTGTAAGTCGCTTGGGGTATGTCTCTATCAGTTTTGCACATCGAGAGACTGACATTTTTTCCCATTCCTCCTTGCAAAACAGCTCGAGCTCAGTGAGGTTGGATGGAGAGCATTTGTGAACAGCAGTTTTCAGTTCTTTCAACAGATTCTCGATTGGATTCAGGTCTGGACTTTGACTTGGCCATTCTAACACCTGGATATGTTTATTTTTGAACCATTCCATTGTAGATTTTGCTTTATGTTTTGGATCATTGTCTTGTTGGAAGACAAATCTCCGTCCCAGTCTCAGGTCTTTTGCAGACTCCATCAGGTTTTCTTCCAGAATGGTCCTGTATTTGGCTCCATCCATCTTCCCATCAATTTTAACCATCTTCCCTGTCCCTGCTGAAAAAAAGCAGGCCCAAACCATGATGCTGCCACCACCATGTTTGACAGTGGGGATGGTGTGTTCAGCTGTGTTGCTTTTACGCCAAACATAACGTTTTGCATTGTTGCCAAAAAGTTCAATTTTGGTTTCATCTGACCAGAGCACCTTTTTCCACATGTTTGGTGTGTCTCCCAGGTGGCTTGTGGCAAACTTTAAACAACACTTTTTATGGATATCTTTAAGAAATGGCTTTCTTCTTGCCACTCTTCCATAAAGGCCAGATTTGTGCAATATACGACTGATTGTTGTCCTATGGACAGAGTCTCCCACCTCAGCTGTAGATCTCTGCAGTTCATCCAGAGTGATCATGGGCCTCTTGGCTGCATCTCTGATCAGTCTTCTCCTTGTATAAGCTGAAAGTTTAGAGGGACGGCCAGGTCTTGGTAGATTTGCAGTGGTCTGATACTCCTTCCATTTCAATATTATCGCTTGCACAGTGCTCCTTGGGATGTTTAAAGCTTGGGAAACCTTTTTGTATCGAAATCCGGGTTTAAACTTCTTCACAACAGTATCTCGGACCTGCCTGGTGTGTTCCTTGTTCTTCATGATGCTCTCTGCGCTTTTAACGGACCTCTGAGACTATCACAGTGCAGGTGCATTTATACGGAGACTTGATTACACACAGGTGGATTGTATTTATCCTCATTAGTCATTTAGGTCAACATTGGATCATTCAGAGATCCTCACTGAACTTCTGGAGAGAGTTTGCTGCACTGAAAGTAAAGGGGCTGAATAATTTTGCAAGCCCAATTTTTCAGTTTTTGATTTGTTAAAACAGTTTGAAATATCCAATAAATGTTGTTCCACTTCATGATTGTGTCCCACTTGTTGTTGATTCTTCACAAAAAAATACAGTTTTATATCTTTATGTTTGAAGCCTGAAATGTGGCAAAAGGTCGCAAAGTACAAGGGGGCCGAATACTTTCGCAAGGCACTGTATATATATGCACACACTACCGTTCAACAGTTTGGGGTCACTAAGAAATGTCCTTGTTTTTGTTCATTAAAATAACATCAAATTGATCAGAAATGCAGTGTAGACATTGTTAATGTTGTAAATGACCATTGTTGCTGGAAACGGCTGATTTTCTTGGAATATCTGCATAGGCGTACTGAGGCCCATTATCAGCAACCATCACTCCTGTGTTCCAATGGCACGTTGTGTTAGCTAATCCAAGTTTATCATTTTAAAATGCTAATTGATCATTAGAAAACCCTTTTGCCACAAGTACATTAGAGTGTCTAGTTTGATAAACAGACACCTCACAAGTCCTCAACTGGCAGCGTCATTAAATAGTACCCGCAAAACACCAGTCTCAACATCAACAGTGAAGAGTGTCAGAGGAAAAATGGCAAGATTATGTTATAATACTTTTATTACATCAAATGGTTGTTTTATTCAACATAACAGAGTATTTTGTTAACTATTGTGTGTGTGTTCTACTGAGGATGGGCCTCTGGGAGATAACACTGACAGGAGATTTACGATGTCTTTTGGGTGATAAAACCTAAAGAACATTCCAGAGCATGAGTTAATGTTTCTGTTCTATACCATACCAGGGAGAGATGGTTCCAGTTTGGAGTCGGAGGGCCAGATACTGGTCATTTCATAGTAAAGAAATGAACCACCACATTTGGCGACGAGGATGTGATGTGAGTCTTCACTTGGTGACCGCTCCTGACGACATAGGGAAATCGTGCACGAGGGATCCCTCAAACGTGGGATCTCAGGGAGACCACTGCATCATTGATGGTACCCAAGAGCACAGTGGCCTCCATCATTCTTCAATGGAAAAAGTTTGGAACCACCAACACGCTTTCTAGAGCTGGCAGCCCGGCCAAAATGAGCAATCGGGGGAGAAGAGCCTTAGTCAGGGAGAACCCGATGGTCACTCTATAAGAGCTCCAGAGTTCATCTGTGGACATGGGAGAAACTCCCAGAAGGGCAACCATCTCTGCAGCACTCCACCGATCAGGCCTTTATGGTAGAGTGGCCAGACTGAAGCCACTCTTCAGTAAAAGGCACATGACAGCCAGCTTCTAGTTCGCCAAAAGGCACCTAAAGGACTCTCAGACCATAAGAAACAAGGTTCTCTGGTCTGATGAAACCAAGGTTGAACTCTTTGGTCTCAATGCCAAGTGTCACATCTGGAGGAAACCAGGCACCATCCCTACGGTGAAACATGGTGGTGACAGCATCATGCTGTGGGGATGTTTTTCAGCAGCAGGGACTGGGAGACTAGTCAGGATCGAGGGAAAGATTAACGGAGCAAAGTACAGAGAGATCCTTGATGAAAACCTTCTCCAGTGCGCTCAGGACCTCAGACTGGGGGTGAAGGTTCACCTTCCAACAGGACAACGACACTAAGCACACAGCCAAGACAACGCAGGATTGGTTTCGGGGTAAGTAGCTGAATGTCCCTGAGTGGCCCAGCCAAAGCCCGGATTTGAACCCGATCGAACATCTCTGGAGAGACCTGAAAATAGCTGTGCAGCTACGCTCCCCATCCAACCTGACAGAGAGGATCTGCAGAGAATAATGGAAGAAACTCCTCAAATACAGGTGTGCCAAGCTTGTAGCGTCATACCCAAGAAGACTCGAGGCTGTAATCGCTGCCAAGGTACTTCAACAAAGTACTGAGTAAAGGGTCTGAATACTTATGTAAATGTGATATTTAATTATTTAATTTATTTAAGCCTGTTTTTGCTTTGTCATTATGGAATATTGTGTGTAGATTGATGAGGGATCAAAAACAGTTTAATCCATTTTAGAATAAGGCTGTAACGTAACAAAATGTGGAAAAGTCAAGGGGTACGAATACTTTACAAATGCATTGTATGTATTATATGTAGAATGTGCAGTATTAATGGCAGATGAAGTCATACAATGGTTATTGAAACAATATGATGACTGTGTTTTAGGGTCATCAGAGCATACAGGAAAAGATTCTCTGAAAATGATGAAAAATTTGCTATATCATCACATGAGGAATACAACATTTTCCAGAAGGCCAAGGAAGATATGCTGGGTGGTTTAATAAACCTGAAGGCTTGACACATTCAGGGTCAGATAGCATATGATAACAAAATGTGTAGTATATCAGGAAATTTGCTTTAAAACTGCAACATTTTCTCCCAGCCTCATGGCAAAATGTGTAGAATTGCAGGAAATTTGCTTTAAAACGACAACATTTTCTCTTAGCCTCATGACAACGTGTAAAATAGCATTATAAAACTACACATTTTTCTCTCTGCACCACGGCAAAATGTGTTAAAATGCAGTAAGTTAGCTGATACAAGCCCTGGACACATTATACAGTATAGTTAGAATAATATTGTAAATTCAATTTATTGGACATGATTGGACATCCTCAAACTGTACACATTCATGCATGAAAAAAGCACAGTCGATTGAAGGACTGAATTTGAAGGACTTGAATTGGTCACTGAAAAAGAAACGTAGTCGTTGGAGGATAGGGTGGCAGGCTTTGGCTCAGGCATTTACATTATTGTTACCTGAAAATGTCACAATGTATCATTGTCATTAAGACTGTTAAAATGTTAACAGTTAACTCACAACAGCACATTGACTCTTAGAGGAAAATATGGCCTCTGCTGTGAGCTGGTGGCAAATTCAAGCATACAGCCAAAAGTAAGCATGGCCATCACATTCTACCATACATTCCTATATGCACTGAGTGTACAAGACATTAAGGACACCTGCTCTTTTCATGACATCGACTGACCAGATGAATCCAGGTGAAAGCTTTGATCTTTTATTGATGCCACTTGGTAAATCCACTTCAATCAGTATAGATGAAAGGGGAGGAGACAGATTAAAGAAGGATTTTTAAGCCTTGAGACAATTCAGATATGGATTGTGTATGTGTGCCATTCAGAGGGTGAATGGGCCATTGAATGTGCTTTTGAACAGGGTATGGTACAGTAGTTGGCTTGTGTCAAGAACTGCAACACTGCTGGGTTTTTCAAGCTCAACAGTTTACCGTGTGCATCAAGAATGATCCACCACCCAAAATACATCCAGCCATGATTACAAAACTGTGGGGAGTGGGGTTGTGACTCAATATTAGGAAGGTGTCCTTAATGTTTTGTACACTCAGTGTAAGTATTCCTTTGTGATGTGCTACTACTGGTTTGTGGTGTTGGGTTTGATGTGTGGTTTTTATGTGCATGTACCTGACACCAGGAAGTTCCCACAGGAAAAAACGTTCTACATGCTACATGTCCAGCTACAGTAATTCTATCTCTCTGTTACTGTCTACATTTGGCTAATATTATTTTTCATCTTGTGTTTCAGAGTGGGCAGTTAGACTATGACTACAGCCCAAACTTCCACCCCACATTTCAGGTGTTTTTAGACTGCATGTCGGGTGTAGAGAACATCAGACTGAGTCTTTTAGACAGAGGAAGAAACGACCAAAGAGTGTGGGAGTGTCTAGTTCCAACAGGTTAGATCAAATGCCAGTTTGTTATGAACCTGTACACCCCTCACCCCTACTTATTTAAACTGTATACAACACACTGTACACCCCTCACCCCCTTCTTATTTAAACTGTATACAACACACTGTACACCCCTCACCCCCTACTTATTTAAACTGTATACAACACACTGTACACCCCTCACCCCCTTCTTATTTAAACTGTATACAACACACTGTACACCCCTCACCCCCTACTTATTTAAACTGTATACACCACACTGTACACCCCTCACCCCCTACTTATTTAAACTGTATACAACACACTGTACATCCCTCACCCCCTACTTATTTAAACTGTATACAACACACTGTACACCCCTCACCCCCTACTTATTTAAACTGTATACAACACACTGTACACCCCTCACCCCTACTTATTTAAACTGTATACAACACACTGTACACCCCTCACCCCCTACTTATTTAAACTGTATACAACACACTGTACACCCCTCACCCCCTACTTATTTAAACTGTATACAACACACTGTACACCCCTCACCCCCTACTTATTTAAACTGTATATAACACACTGTACACCCCTCACCCCCTACTTATTTAAACTGTATACAACACACTGTACACCCCTCACCCCCTACTTATTTAAACTGTATACAACACACTGTACACCCCTCACCCCCTTCTTATTTAAACTGTATACAACACACTGTACACCCCTCACCCCCTACTTATTTAAACTGTAAACAACACACTGTACACCCCTCACCCCCTACTTATTTAAACTGTATACAACACACTGTACACCCCTCACCCCCTACTTATTTAAACTGTATACAACACACTGTACACCCCTCACCCCCTACTTATTTAAACTGTATACAACACACTGTGCACCCCTAACCCCCTACTTAATTAAACTGTATACAACACACTGTACACCCCTCACCCCCTACTTATTTAAACTGTATACAACACACTGTACACCCCTCACCCCCTACTTATTTAAACTGTATACAACACACTGTACACCCCTCACCCCCTTCTTATTTAAACTGTATACAACACACTGTACACCCCTCACCCCCTACTTATTTAAACTGTATACAACACACTGTACACCCCTCACCCCCTTCTTATTTAAACTGTATACAACACACTGTACACCCCTCGCCCCCTACTTATTTAAACTGTATACAACACACTGTACACCCTTCACCCCTGTTCTTATTTAAACTGTATTTAACACACTGTACACCCCTCACCCCCTACTTATTTAAACTGTATACAACACACTGTACACCCCTCACCCCCTACTTATTTAACTGTATACAACACACTGTACACCCCTCACCCCTACTTATTTAAACTGTATACAACACACTGTACACCCCTCACCCCCTACTTATTTAAACTGTATACAACACACTGTACACCCCTCACCCCCTACTTATTTAAACTGTATACAACACACTGGACACCCCTCACCCCCTACTTATTTAAACTGTATACAACACACTGTACACCCCTCACCCCCTACTTATTTAAACTGTATACAGCACACTGCACACCCCTCACCCCCTACTTATTTAAACTGTATTAAACACACTGTACACCCCTCACCCCCTACTTATTTAAACTGTATACAACACATTGTACACCCCTCACCCCCTTCTTATTTAAACTGTATACAACACACTGTACACCCCTCACCCCTACTTATTTAAACTGTATACAACACACTGTACACCCCTCACCCCCTACTTATTTAAACTGTATTCAACACACTGTACACCCCTCACCCCCTACTTATTTATACTGTATACAACACACTGTACACCCCTCACCCCCTACTTATTTAAACTGTATACAACACACTGTACACCCCTCACCCCCTTCTTATTTAAACTGTATACAACACACTGTACACCCCTCACCCCCTACTTATCTAAACTGTATAGAACACACTGTTCACCCCTCACCCCCTACTTATTTAAACTGTATACAACACACTGTACACCCCTCACCCCCTTCTTATTTAAACTGTATACAACACACTGTACACCCCTCACCCCCTACTTATTTAAACTGTATACAACACACTGTACACCCCTCACCCCCTTCTTATTTAAACTGTATACAACACACTGTACACCCCTCACCCCCTACTTATTTAAACTGTATACAACACACTGTACACCCCTCACCCCCGTTCTTATTTAAACTGTATTTAACACACTGTACACCCCTCACCCCCTACTTATTTAAACTGTATACAACACACTGTACACCCCTCACCCCCTACTTATTTAAACTGTATACAACACACTGTACACCCCTCACCCCTACTTATTTAAACTGTATACAACACACTGTACACCCCTCACCCCCTACTTATTTAAACTGTATACAACACACTGTACACCCCTCACCCCCTACTTATTTAAACTGTATACAACACACTGTACACCCCTCACCCCTACTTATTTAAACTGTATACAACACACTGTACACCCCTCACCCCCTAGTTATTTAAACTGTATACAACCCACTGGACACCCCTCACCCCCTACTTATTTAAACTGTATACAACACACTGTACACCCCTCACCCCCTACTTATTTAAACTGTATACAGCACACTGTACACCCCTCACCCCCTACTTATTTAAACTGTATTAAACACACTGTACACCCCTCACCCCCTACTTATTTAAACTGTATACAACACACTGTACACCCCTCACCCCCTTCTTATTTAAACTGTATACAACACACTGTACACCCCTCACCCCCTTCTTATTTAAACTGTATACAACTCACAGTACACCCCTCACCCCTACTTATTTAAACTGTATACAACACACTGTACACCCCTCACCCCTACTTATTTAGACTGTATACAACACACTGTACACCCCTCACCCCCTACTTATTTAAACTGTATACAACACACTGTACACCCCTCACCCCTACTTATTTAACCTGTATACAACACACTGTACACCCCTCACCCCCTTCTTATTTAAACTGTATACAACACACTGTACACCCCTCACCCCCTTCTTATTTAAACTGTATACAACACACTGTACACCCCTCACCCCCTACGTATTTAAACTGTATACAACACACTGTACACCCCTCACCCCTACTTATTTAAACTGTATACAACACACTGTACACCCCTCACCCCCTACTTATTTAAACTGTATACAACACACTGTACACCCCTCACCCCCTACTTATTTAACCTGTATACAACACACTGTACACCCCTCACCCCCTACTTATTTAAACTGTATACAACACACTGTACACCCCTCACCCCCAACTTATTTAAACTGTATACAACACACTGTACACCCTCTCACCCCTACTTATTTAAACTGTATACAACACACTGTACACCCCTCACCCCCTACTTATTTAAACTGTATTCAACACACTGTACACCCCTCACCCCCTACTTATTTAAACTGTATACAACACACTGTACACCCCTCACCCCCTACTTATTTAAACTGTATACAACACACTGTACACCCCTCACCCCCTACTTATTTAAACTGTATTCAAGACACTGTACACCCCTCACCCCCTACTTATTTAAACTGTATACAACACACTGTACACCCCTCACCCCTACTTATTTAAACTGTATACAACACACTGTACACCCCTCACCCCCTTCTTATTTAAACTGTATACAACACACTGTACACCCCTCACCCCCTACGTATTTAAACTGTATACAACACACTGTACACCCCTCACCCCTACTTATTTAAACTGTATACAACACACTGTACACCCCTCACCCCCTTCTTATTTAAACTGTATACAACACACTGTACACCCCTCACCCCCTACTTATTTAAACTGTATTCAAGACACTGTACACCCCTCACCCCCTACTTATTTAAACTGTATACAACACACTGTACACCCCTCACCCCCTACTTATTTAAACTGTATATAACACACTGTACACCCCTCACCCCCTTCTTATTTAAACTGTATACAACACACTGTACACCCCTCACCCCCTACTTATTTAACTTGTATACAACACACTGTACACCCCTCACCCCCTACTTATTTAAACTGTATACAACACACTGTACACCCCTCACCCCCAACTTATTTAAACTGTATACAACACACTGTACACCCCTCACCCCTACTTATTTAAACTGTATTCAAGACACTGTACACCCCTCACCCCCTACTTATTTAAACTGTATACAACACACTGTACACCCCTCACCCCCTACTTATTTAAACTGTATATAACACACTGTACACCCCTCACCCCCTTCTTATTTAAACTGTATACAACACACTGTACACCCCTCACCCCCTACTTATTTAACTTGTATACAACACACTGTACACCCCTCACCCCCTACTTATTTAAACTGTATTCAACACACTGTACACCCCTCACCCCCTACTTATTTAAACTGTATACAACACACTGTACACCCCTCACCCCCTACTTATTTAAACTGTATTCAAGACACTGTACACCCCTCACCCCCTACTTATTTAAACTGTATACAACACACTGTACACCCCTCACCCCTACTTATTTAAACTGTATACAACACACTGTACACCCCTCACCCCCTTCTTATTTAAACTGTATACAACACACTGTACACCCCTCACCCCCTACTTATTTAACTTGTATACAACACACTGTACACCCCTCACCCCCTACTTATTTAAACTGTATACAACACACTGTACACCCCTCACCCCCAACTTATTTAAACTGTATACAACACACTGTACACCCCTCACCCCTACTTATTTAAACTGTATTCAAGACACTGTACACCCCTCACCCCCTACTTATTTAAACTGTATACAACACACTGTACACCCCTCACCCCCTACTTATTTAAACTGTATATAACACACTGTACACCCCTCACCCCCTTCTTATTTAAACTGTATACAACACACTGTACACCCCTCACCCCCTACTTATTTAACTTGTATACAACACACTGTACACCCCTCACCCCCTACTTATTTAAACTGTATACAACACACTGTACACCCCTCACCCCCAACTTATTTAAACTGTATACAACACACTGTACACCCCTCACCCCTACTTATTTAAACTGTATACAACACACTGTACACCCCTCACCCCCTACTTATTTAAACTGTATACAACACACTGTACACCCCTCACCCCCTACTTATTTAAACTGTATACAACACACTGTACACCCCTCACCCCCTACTGATTTAAACTGTATTCAAGACACTGTACACCCCTCACCCCCTACTTATTTAAACTGTATACAACACACTGTACACCCCTCACCCCTACTTATTTAAACTGTATACAACACACTGTACACCCCTCACCCCCTTCTTATTTAAACTGTATACAACACACTGTACACCCCTCACCCCCTACGTATTTAAACTGTATACAACACACTGTACACCCCTCACCCCCTTCTTATTTAAACTGTATACAACACACTGTACACCCCTCACCCCCTACTTATTTAAACTGTATTCAAGACACTGTACACCCCTCACCCCCTACTTATTTAAACTGTATACAACACACTGTACACCCCTCACCCCCTACTTATTTAAACTGTATATAACACACTGTACACCCCTCACCCCCTTCTTATTTAAACTGTATACAACACACTGTACACCCCTCACCCCCTACTTATTTAAACTGTATACAACACACTGTACACCCCTCACCCACTACTTATTTAAACTGTATACAACACACTGTACACCCCTCACCCCCTACTTATTTAAACTGTATACAACACACTGTACACCCCTCACCCCCTTCTTATTTAAACTGTATACAACACACTGTACACCCCTCACCCCCTACTTATTTATACTGTATTCAACACACTGTACACCCCTCACCCCCTACTTATTTAAACTGTATTTAACACACTGTACACCCCTCACCCCCTACTTATTTAAACTGTATATAACACACTGTACACCCCTCACCCCCTTCTTATTTAAACTGTATACAACACACTGTACACCCCTCACCCCCTACTTATTTAACTTGTATACAACACACTGTACACCCCTCACCCCCTACTTATTTAAACTGTATACAACACACTGTACACCCCTCACCCCCAACTTATTTAAACTGTATACAACACACTGTACACCCCTCACCCCTACTTATTTAAACTGTATACAACACACTGTACACCCCTCACCCCCTACTTATTTAAACTGTATACAACACACTGTACACCCCTCACCCCCTACTTATTTAAACTGTATACAACACACTGTACACCCCTCACCCCTACTTATTTAAACTGTATACAACACACTGTACACCCCTCACCCCCTACTGATTTAAACTGTATTCAAGACACTGTACACCCCTCACCCCCTACTTATTTAAACTGTATACAACACACTGTACACCCCTCACCCCTACTTATTTAAACTGTATACAACACACTGTACACCCCTCACCCCCTTCTTATTTAAACTGTATACAACACACTGTACACCCCTCACCCCCTACGTATTTAAACTGTATACAACACACTGTACACCCCTCACCCCTACTTATTTAAACTGTATACAACACACTGTACACCCCTCACCCCCTTCTTATTTAAACTGTATACAACACACTGTACACCCCTCACCCCCTACTTATTTAAACTGTATTCAAGACACTGTACACCCCTCACCCCCTACTTATTTAAACTGTATACAACACACTGTACACCCCTCACCCCCTACTTATTTAAACTGTATATAACACACTGTACACCCCTCACCCCCTTCTTATTTAAACTGTATACAACACACTGTACACCCCTCACCCCCTACTTATTTAAACTGTATACAACACACTGTACACCCCTCACCCACTACTTATTTAAACTGTATACAACACACTGTACACCCCTCACCCCCTACTTATTTAAACTGTATACAACACACTGTACACCCCTCACCCCCTTCTTATTTAAACTGTATACAACACACTGTACACCCCTCACCCCCTACTTATTTATACTGTATTCAACACACTGTACACCCCTCACCCCCTACTTATTTAAACTGTATTTAACACACTGTACACCCCTCACCCCCTACTTATTTAAACTGTATATAACACACTGTACACCCCTCACCCCCTTCTTATTTAAACTGTATACAACACACTGTACACCCCTCACCCCCTACTTATTTAACTTGTATACAACACACTGTACACCCCTCACCCCCTACTTATTTAAACTGTATACAACACACTGTACACCCCTCACCCCCAACTTATTTAAACTGTATACAACACACTGTACACCCCTCACCCCTACTTATTTAAACTGTATACAACACACTGTACACCCCTCACCCCCTACTTATTTAAACTGTATACAACACACTGTACACCCCTCACCCCCTACTTATTTAAACTGTATACAACACACTGTACACCCCTCACCCCTACTTATTTAAACTGTATACAACACACTGTACACCCCTCACCCCCTAGTTATTTAAACTGTATACAACCCACTGGACACCCCTCACCCCCTACTTATTTAAACTGTATACAACACACTGTACACCCCTCACCCCCTACTTATTTAAACTGTATACAGCACACTGTACACCCCTCACCCCCTACTTATTTAAACTGTATTAAACACACTGTACACCCCTCACCCCCTACTTATTTAAACTGTATACAACACACTGTACACCCCTCACCCCCTTCTTATTTAAACTGTATACAACACACTGTACACCCCTCACCCCCTTCTTATTTAAACTGTATACAACTCACAGTACACCCCTCACCCCCTACTTATTTAAACTGTATACAACACACTGTACACCCCTCACCCCTACTTATTTAGACTGTATACAACACACTGTACACCCCTCACCCCCTACTTATTTAAACTGTATACAACACACTGTACACCCTTCACCCCTACTTATTTAACCTGTATACAACACACTGTACACCCCTCACCCCCTTCTTATTTAAACTGTATACAACACACTGTACACCCCTCACCCCCTTCTTATTTAAACTGTATACAACACACTGTACACCCCTCACCCCCTACTTATTTAAACTGTATACAACACACTGTACACCCCTCACCCCTACTTATTTAAACTGTATACAACACACTGTACACCCCTCACCCCCTACTTATTTAAACTGTATACAACACACTGTACACCCCTCACCCCCTACTTATTTAACCTGTATACAACACACTGTACACCCCTCACCCCCTACTTATTTAAACTGTATACAACACACTGTACACCCCTCACCCCCAACTTATTTAAACTGTATACAACACACTGTACACCCTCTCACCCCTACTTATTTAAACTGTATACAACACACTGTACACCCCTCACCCCCTACTTATTTAAACTGTATTCAACACACTGTACACCCCTCACCCCCTACTTATTTAAACTGTATACAACACACTGTACACCCCTCACCCCCTACTTATTTAAACTGTATACAACACACTGTACACCCCTCACCCCCTACTTATTTAAACTGTATTCAAGACACTGTACACCCCTCACCCCCTACTTATTTAAACTGTATACAACACACTGTACACCCCTCACCCCTACTTATTTAAACTGTATACAACACACTGTACACCCCTCACCCCCTTCTTATTTAAACTGTATACAACACACTGTACACCCCTCACCCCCTACGTATTTAAACTGTATACAACACACTGTACACCCCTCACCCCTACTTATTTAAACTGTATACAACACACTGTACACCCCTCACCCCCTTCTTATTTAAACTGTATACAACACACTGTACACCCCTCACCCCCTACTTATTTAAACTGTATTCAAGACACTGTACACCCCTCACCCCCTACTTATTTAAACTGTATACAACACACTGTACACCCCTCACCCCCTACTTATTTAAACTGTATATAACACACTGTACACCCCTCACCCCCTTCTTATTTAAACTGTATACAACACACTGTACACCCCTCACCCCCTACTTATTTAACTTGTATACAACACACTGTACACCCCTCACCCCCTACTTATTTAACTTGTATACAACACACTGTACACCCCTCACCCCCTACTTATTTAAACTGTATACAACACACTGTACACCCCTCACCCCCAACTTATTTAAACTGTATACAACACACTGTACACCCCTCACCCCTACTTATTTAAACTGTATACAACACACTGTACACCCCTCACCCCCTACTTATTTAAACTGTATTCAACACACTGTACACCCCTCACCCCCTACTTATTTAAACTGTATACAACACACTGTACACCCCTCACCCCCTACTTATTTAAACTGTATACAACACACTGTACACCCCTCACCCCCTACTTATTTAAACTGTATACAACACACTGTACACCCCTCACCCCCTACTGATTTAAACTGTATTCAAGACACTGTACACCCCTCACCCCCTACTTATTTAAACTGTATACAACACACTGTACACCCCTCACCCCTACTTATTTAAACTGTATACAACACACTGTACACCCCTCACCCCCTTCTTATTTAAACTGTATACAACACACTGTACACCCCTCACCCCCTACGTATTTAAACTGTATACAACACACTGTACACCCCTCACCCCTACTTATTTAAACTGTATACAACACACTGTACACCCCTCACCCCCTTCTTATTTAAACTGTATACAACACACTGTACACCCCTCACCCCCTACTTATTTAAACTGTATTCAAGACACTGTACACCCCTCACCCCCTACTTATTTAAACTGTATACAACACACTGTACACCCCTCACCCCCTACTTATTTAAACTGTATATAACACACTGTACACCCCTCACCCCCTTCTTATTTAAACTGTATACAACACACTGTACACCCCTCACCCCCTACTTATTTAAACTGTATACAACACACTGTACACCCCTCACCCACTACTTATTTAAACTGTATACAACACACTGTACACCCCTCACCCCCTACTTATTTAAACTGTATACAACACACTGTACACCCCTCACCCCCTTCTTATTTAAACTGTATACAACACACTGTACACCCCTCACCCCCTACTTATTTATACTGTATTCAACACACTGTACACCCCTCACCCCCTACTTATTTAAACTGTATTTAACACACTGTACACCCCTCACCCCCTACTTATTTAAACTGTATATAACACACTGTACACCCCTCACCCCCTTCTTATTTAAACTGTATACAACACACTGTACACCCCTCACCCCCTACTTATTTAACTTGTATACAACACACTGTACACCCCTCACCCCCTACTTATTTAAACTGTATACAACACACTGTACACCCCTCACCCCCAACTTATTTAAACTGTATACAACACACTGTACACCCCTCACCCCTACTTATTTAAACTGTATACAACACACTGTACACCCCTCACCCCCTACTTATTTAAACTGTATTCAACACACTGTACACCCCTCACCCCCTACTTATTTAAACTGTATACAACACACTGTACACCCCTCACCCCCTACTTATTTAAACTGTATACAACACACTGTACACCCCTCACCCCCTACTTATTTAAACTGTATACAACACACTGTACACCCCTCACCCCCTACTGATTTAAACTGTATTCAAGACACTGTACACCCCTCACCCCCTACTTATTTAAACTGTATACAACACACTGTACACCCCTCACCCCCTTCTTATTTAAACTGTATACAACACACTGTACACCCCTCACCCCCTACGTATTTAAACTGTATACAACACACTGTACACCCCTCACCCCCTACTTATTTAAACTGTATATAACACACTGTACACCCCTCACCCCCTTCTTATTTAAACTGTATACAACACACTGTACACCCCTCACCCCCTACTTATTTAACTTGTATACAACACACTGTACACCCCTCACCCCCTACTTATTTAAACTGTATACAACACACTGGACACCCCTCACCCCCTTCTTATTTAAACTGTATATAACACACTGTACACCCCTCACCCCCTTCTTATTTAAACTGTATACAACACACTGTACACCCCTCACCCCCTACTTATTTAACTTGTATACAACACACTGTACACCCCTCACCCCCTACTTATTTAAACTGTATACAACACACTGGACACCCCTCACCCCCAACTTATTTAAACTGTATACAACACACTGTACACCCCTCACCCCCTACTTATTTAAACTGTATATAACAAACTGTACACCCCTCACCCCCTTCTTATTTAAACTGTATACAACACACTGTACACCCCTCACCCCCTACTTATTTAACTTGTATACAACACACTGTACACCCCTCACCCCCTACTTATTTAAACTGTATACAACACACTGTACACCCCTCACCCCCAACTTATTTAAACTGTATACAACACACTGTACACCCCTCACCCCTACTTATTTAAACTGTATACAACACACTGTACACCCCTCACCCCCTACTTATTTAAACTGTATTCAACACACTGTACACCCCTCACCCCCTACTTATTTAAACTGTATACAACACACTGTACACCCCTCACCCCCTACTTATTTAAACTGTATACAACACACTGTACACCCCTCACCCCCTACTTATTTAAACTGTATACAACACACTGTACACCCCTCACCCCCTACTGATTTAAACTGTATTCAAGACACTGTACACCCCTCACCCCCTACTTATTTAAACTGTATACAACACACTGTACACCCCTCACCCCCTTCTTATTTAAACTGTATACAACACACTGTACACCCCTCACCCCCTACGTATTTAAACTGTATACAACACACTGTACACCCCTCACCCCCTACTTATTTAAACTGTATATAACACACTGTACACCCCTCACCCCCTTCTTATTTAAACTGTATACAACACACTGTACACCCCTCACCCCCTACTTATTTAACTTGTATACAACACACTGTACACCCCTCACCCCCTACTTATTTAAACTGTATACAACACACTGTACACCCCTCACCCCCAACTTATTTAAACTGTATACAACACACTGTACACCCCTCACCCCCTACTTATTTAAAATGTATATAACACACTGTACACCCCTCACCCCCTTCTTATTTAAACTGTATACAACACACTGTACACCCCTCACCCCCTACTTATTTAACTTGTATACAACACACTGTACACCCCTCACCCCCTACTTATTTAAACTGTATACAACACACTGTACACCCCTCACCCCCAACTTATTTAAACTGTATACAACACACTGTACACCCCTCACCCCTACTTATTTAAACTGTATACAACACACTGTACACCCCTCACCCCCTACTTATTTAAACTGTATTCAACACACTGTACACCCCTCACCCCCTACTTATTTAAACTGTATACAACACACTGTACACCCCTCACCCCCTACTTATTTAAACTGTATACAACACACTGTACACCCCTCACCCCCTTCTTATTTAAACTGTATACAACACACTGTACACCCCTCACCCCCTACTGATTTAAACTGTATTCAAGACACTGTACACCCCTCACCCCCTACTTATTTAAACTGTATACAACACACTGTACACCCCTCACCCCTACTTATTTAAACTGTATACAACACACTGTACACCCCTCACCCCCTTCTTATTTAAACTGTATACAACACACTGTACACCCCTCACCCCCTACGTATTTAAACTGTATACAACACACTGTACACCCCTCACCCCTACTTATTTAAACTGTATACAACACACTGTACACCCCTCACCCCCTTCTTATTTAAACTGTATACAACACACTGTACACCCCTCACCCCCTACTTATTTAAACTGTATTCAAGACACTGTACACCCCTCACCCCCTACTTATTTAAACTGTATACAACACACTGTACACCCCTCACCCCCTACTTATTTAAACTGTATATAACACACTGTACACCCCTCACCCCCTTCTTATTTAAACTGTATACAACACACTGTACACCCCTCACCCCCTACTTATTTAAACTGTATACAACACACTGTACACCCCTCACCCACTACTTATTTAAACTGTATACAACACACTGTACACCCCTCACCCCCTACTTATTTAAACTGTATACAACACACTGTACACCCCTCACCCCCTTCTTATTTAAACTGTATACAACACACTGTACACCCCTCACCCCCTACTTATTTATACTGTATTCAACACACTGTACACCCCTCACCCCCTACTTATTTAAACTGTATTTAACAAACTGTACACCCCTCACCCCCTACTTATTTAAACTGTATATAACACACTGTACACCCCTCACCCCCTTCTTATTTAAACTGTATACAACACACTGTACACCCCTCACCCCCTCCATATTTAAACTGTATACAACACACTGTACACCCCTCACCCCTTACTTATTTAAACTGTATTCAACACACTGTACACCCCTCACCCCTTCTTATTTAAACTGTATACAACACACTGTACACCCCTCACCCCCTACTTATTTAAACTGTATACAACACACTGTACACCCCTCACCCCCTACTTATTTAAACTGTATATAACACACTGCACACCCCTCACCCCCTTCTTATTTAAACTGTATACAACACACTGTACACCCCTCACCCCCTACGTATTTAAACTGTATACAACACACTGTACACCACTCACCCCCTACTTATTTAAACTGTATACAACACACTGTACACCCCTCACCCCCTACTTATTTAAACTGTATTAAACACACTGTACACCCCTCACCCCCTACTTATTTAAACTGTATACAACACACTGTACACCCCTCACCCCCTTCTTATTTAAACTGTATACAACACACTGGACACCCCTCACCCCCTTCTTATTTAAACTGTATACAACTCACTGTACACCCCTCACCCCCTACGTATTTAAACTGTATACAACACACTGTACACCCCTCACCCCTACTTATTTAAACTGTATACAACACACTGTACACCCCTCACCCCCTACTTATTTAAACTGTATACAACACACTGTACACCCCTCACCCCCTACTTATTTAACCTGTATACAACACACTGTACACCCCTCACCCCCTTCTTATTTAAACTGTATACAACACACTGTACACCCCTCACCCCCTTCTTATTTAAACTGTATACAACACACTGTACACCCCTCACCCCCTACTTATTTAAACTGTATACAACACACTGTACACCCCTCACCCCTACTTATTTAAACTGTATACAACACACTGTACACCCCCCACCCCCTACTTATTTAAACTGTATACAACACACTGTACACCCCTCACCCCCTACTTATTTAACCTGTATACAACACACTGTACACCCCTCACCCCCTACTTATTTAAACTGTATACAACACACTGTACACCCCTCACCCCCAACTTATTTAAACTGTATACAACACACTGTACACCCCTCACCCCTACTTATTTAAACTGTATACAACACACTGTACACCCCTCACCCCCTACTTATTTAAACTGTATTCAACACACTGTACACCCCTCACCCCTACTTATTTAAACTGTATACAACACATTGTACACCCCTCACCCCCTACGTATTTAAACTGTATACAACACACTGTACACCCCTCACCCCCTACTTATTTAAACTGTATACAACACACTGTACACCCCTCACCCCCTACGTATTTAAACTGTATACAACACACTGTACACACCTCACCCCTACTTATTTAAACTGTATACAACACACTGTACACCCCTCACCCCCTTCTTATTTAAACTGTACACAACACACAATACACCCCTCACCCCCTACTTATTTAAACTGTATTCAAGACACTGTACACCCCTCACCCCCTACTTATTTAAACTGTATACAACACACTGTACACCCCTCACCCCCTACTTATTTAAACTGTATATAACACACTGTACACCCCTCACCCCCTTCTTATTTAAACTGTATACAACACACTGTACACCCCTCACCCCCTACGTATTTAAACTGTATACAACACACTGTACACCCCTCACCCCTACTTATTTAAACTGTATACAACACACTGTACACCCCTCACCCCCTTCTTATTTAAACTGTATACAACACACTGTACACCCCTCACCCCCTACTTATTTAAACTGTATTCAAGACACTGTACACCCCTCACCCCCTACTTATTTAAACTGTATACAACACACTGTACACCCCTCACCCCCTACTTATTTAAACTGTATTTAACACACTGTACACCCCTCACCCCCTTCTTATTTAACCTGTATACAACACACTGTACACCCCTCACCCCCTACTTATTTATACTGTATTCAACACACTGTAAACCCCTCACCCCCTACTTATTTAAACTGTATTTAACAAACTGTACACCCCTCACCCCCTACTTATTTAAACTGTATATAACACACTGTACACCCCTCACCCCCTTCTTATTTAAACTGTATACAACACACTGTACACCCCTCACCCCCTACGTATTTAAACTGTATTCAACACACTGTACACCCCTCACCCCTACTTATTTAAACTGTATACAACACACTGTACACCCCTCACCCCCTACTTATTTAAACTGTATACAACACACTGTACACCCCTCACCCCCTACTTATTTAAACTGTATATAACACACTGCACACCCCTCACCCCCTTCTTATTTAAACTGTATACAACACACTGTACACCCCTCACCCCCTACGTATTTAAACTGTATACAACACACTGTACACCCCTCACCCCCTTCTTATTTAACCTGTATACAACACACTGTACACCCCTCACCCCCTTCTTATTTAAACTGTATACAACACACTGTACACCCCTCACCCCCTTCTTATTTAAACTGTATACAACACACTGTACACCCCTCACCCCCTACTTATTTAAACTGTATACAACACACTGTACACCCCTCACCCCTACTTATTTAAACTGTATACAACACACTGTACACCCCCCACCCCCTACTTATTTAAACTGTATACAACACACTGTACACCCCTCACCCCCTACTTATTTAAACTGTATACAACACACTGTACACCCCTCACCCCCAACTTATTTAAACTGTATACAACACACTGTACACCCCTCACCCCTACTTATTTAAACTGTATACAACACACTGTACACCCCTCACCCCCTACTTATTTAAACTGTATTCAACACACTGTACACCCCTCACCCCTACTTATTTAAACTGTATACAACACACTGTACACCCCTCACCCCCTACTTATTTAAACTGTATACAACACACTGTACACCCCTCACCCCCTACTTATTTAAACTGTATACAACACACTGTACACCCCTCACCCCCTACGTATTTAAACTGTATACAACACACTGTACACACCTCACCCCTACTTATTTAAACTGTATACAACACACTGTACACCCCTCACCCCCTTCTTATTTAAACTGTATACAACACACAATACACCCCTCACCCCCTACTTATTTAAACTGTATTCAAGACACTGTACACCCCTCACCCCCTACTTATTTAAACTGTATACAACACACTGTACACCCCTCACCCCCTACTTATTTAAACTGTATATAACACACTGTACACCCCTCACCCCCTTCTTATTTAAACTGTATACAACACACTGTACACCCCTCACCCCCTACTTATTTAACCTGTATACAACACACTGTACACCCCTCACCCCCTACTTATTTAAACTGTATACAACACACTGTACACCCCTCACCCCCTACTTATTTAAACTGTATACAACACACTGTACACCCCTCACCCCTACTTATTTAAACTGTATACAACACACTGTACACCCCTCACCCCCAACTTATTTAAACAGTATATAACACACTGTACACCCCTCACCACCTACTTATTTAAACTGTATACAACACACTGTACACCCCTCACCCCTACTTATTTAAACTGTATACAACACACTGTACACCCCTCACCCCCTTCTTATTTAAACTGTATACAACACACTGTACACCCCTCACCCCCTTCTTATTTAAACTGTATACAACACACTGTACACCCCTCACCCCCTACGTATTTAAACTGTATACAACACACTGTACACCCCTCACCCCTACTTATTTAAACTGTATACAACACACTGTACACCCCTCACCCCCTACTTATTTAAACGGTATACAACACACTGTACACCCCTCACCCCCTACTTATTTAACCTGTATACAACACACTGTACACCCCTCACCCCCTACTTATTTAAACTGTATACAACACACTGTACACCCCTCACCCCTACTTATTTAAACTGTATACAACACACTGTACACCCCTCACCCCCTTCTTATTTAAACTGTATACAACACACTGTACACCCCTCACCCCCTACGTATTTAAACTGTATACAACACACTGTACACCCCTCACCCCTACTAATTTAAACTGTATACAACACACTGTACACCCCTCACCCCCTTCTTATTTAAACTGTATACAACACACTGTACACCCCTCACCCCCTACTTATTTAAACTGTATTCAAGACACTGTACACCCCTCACCCCCTACTTATTTAAACTGTATACAACACACTGTACACCCCTCACCCCCTACTTATTTAAACTGTATTTAACACACTGTACACCCCTCACCCCCTTCTTATTTAACCTGTATACAACACACTGTACACCCCTCACCCCCTTCTTATTTAAACTGTATACAACACACTGTACACCCCTCACCCCCTACTTATTTATACTGTATTCAACACACTGTAAACCCCTCACCCCCTACTTATTTAAACTGTATTTAACAAACTGTACACCCCTCACCCCCTACTTATTTAAACTGTATATAACACACTGTACACCCCTCACCCCCTTCTTATTTAAACTGTATACAACACACTGTACACCCCTCACCCCCTACGTATTTAAACTGTATTCAACACACTGTACACCCCTCACCCCTACTTATTTAAACTGTATACAACACACTGTACACCCCTCACCCCCTACTTATTTAAACTGTATACAACACACTGTACACCCCTCACCCCCTACTTATTTAAACTGTATATAACACACTGCACACCCCTCACCCCCTTCTTATTTAAACTGTATACAACACACTGTACACCCCTCACCCCCTACGTATTTAAACTGTATACAACACACTGTACACCCCTCACCCCCTTCTTATTTAACCTGTATACAACACACTGTACACCCCTCACCCCCTTCTTATTTAAACTGTATACAACACACTGTACACCCCTCACCCCCTTCTTATTTAAACTGTATACAACACACTGTACACCCCTCACCCCCTACTTATTTAAACTGTATACAACACACTGTACACCCCTCACCCCTACTTATTTAAACTGTATACAACACACTGTACACCCCCCACCCCCTACTTATTTAAACTGTATACAACACACTGTACACCCCTCACCCCCTACTTATTTAAACTGTATACAACACACTGTACACCCCTCACCCCCAACTTATTTAAACTGTATACAACACACTGTACACCCCTCACCCCTACTTATTTAAACTGTATACAACACACTGTACACCCCTCACCCCCTACTTATTTAAACTGTATTCAACACACTGTACACCCCTCACCCCTACTTATTTAAACTGTATACAACACACTGTACACCCCTCACCCCCTACTTATTTAAACTGTATACAACACATTGTACACCCCTCACCCCCTACTTATTTAAACTGTATACAACACACTGTACACCCCTCACCCCCTACTTATTTAAACTGTATACAACACACTGTACACCCCTCACCCCCTACGTATTTAAACTGTATACAACACACTGTACACACCTCACCCCTACTTATTTAAACTGTATACAACACACTGTACACCCCTCACCCCCTTCTTATTTAAACTGTATACAACACACAATACACCCCTCACCCCCTACTTATTTAAACTGTATATAACACACTGTACACCCCTCACCCCCTTCTTATTTAAACTGTATACAACACACTGTACACCCCTCACCCCCTACTTATTTAACCTGTATACAAAACACTGTACACCCCTCACCCCCTACTTATTTAAACTGTATACAACACACTGTACACCCCTCACCCCCTACTTATTTAAACTGTATACAACACACTGTACACCCCTCACCCCTACTTATTTAAACTGTATACAACACACTGTACACCCCTCACCCCCAACTTATTTAAACAGTATATAACACACTGTACACCCCTCACCCCCTACTTATTTAAACTGTATATAACACACTGTACACCCCTCACCCCCTACTTATTTAAACTGTATACAACACACTGTACACCCCTCACCCCCTTCTTATTTAAACTGTATACAACACACAATACACCCCTCACCCCCTACTTATTTAAACTGTATATAACACACTGTACACCCCTCACCCCCAACTTATTTAAACAGTATATAACACACAGTACACCCCTCACCCCCTACTTATTTAAACAGTATATAACACACTGTACACCCCTCACCCCCTACTTATTTAAACTGTATACAACACACTGTACACCCCTCACCCCCTTCTTATTTAAACTGTATACAACACACAATACACCCCTCACCCCCTACTTATTTAAACTGTATTCAAGACACTGTACACCCCTCACCACCTACTTATTTAAACTGTATACAACACACTGTACACCCCTCACCCCTACTTATTTAAACTGTATACAACACACTGTACACCCCTCACCCCCTTCTTATTTAAACTGTATACAACACACTGTACACCCCTCACCCCCTTCTTATTTAAACTGTATACAACACACTGTACACCCCTCACCCCCTACTTATTTAAACTGTATACAACACACTGTACACCCCTCACCCCTACTTATTTAAACTGTATACAACACACTGTACACCCCTCACCCCCTTCTTATTTAAACTGTATACAACACACTGTACACCCCTCACCCCCTACGTATTTAAACTGTATACAACACACTGTACACCCCTAACCCCTACTTATTTAAACTGTATACAACACACTGTACACCCCTCACCCCCTTCTTATTTAAACTGTATACAACACACTGTACACCCCTCACCCCCTACTTATTTAAACTGTATTCAAGACACTGTACACCCCTCACCCCCTACTTATTTAAACTGTATACAACACACTGTACACCCCTCACCCCCTACTTATTTAAACTGTATTTAACACACTGTACACCCCTCACCCCCTTCTTATTTAACCTGTATACAACACACTGTACACCCCTCACCCCCTTCTTATTTAAACTGTATACAACACACTGTACACCCCTCACCCCCTACTTATTTATACTGTATTCAACACACTGTAAACCCCTCACCCCCTACTTATTTAAACTGTATTTAACAAACTGTACACCCCTCACCCCCTACTTATTTAAACTGTATATAACACACTGTACACCCCTCACCCCCTTCTTATTTAAACTGTATACAACACACTGTACACCCCTCACCCCCTACGTATTTAAACTGTATACAACACACTGTACACCCCTCACCCCCTACTTATTTAAACTGTATTCAACACACTGTACACCCCTCACCCCTACTTATTTAAACTGTATACAACACACTGTACACCCCTCACCCCCTACTTATTTAAACTGTATACAACACACTGTACACCCCTCACCCCCTACTTATTTAAACTGTATATAACACACTGCACACCCCTCACCCCCTTCTTATTTAAACTGTATACAACACACTGTACACCCCTCACCCCCTACGTATTTAAACTGTATACAACACACTGTACACCCCTCACCCCCTACTTATTTAAACTGTATACAACACACTGTACACCCCTCACCCCCTACTTATTTAAACTGTATACAACACACTGTACACCCCTCACCCCCTACTTATTTAAACTGTATACAACACACTGGACACCCCTCACCCCCTACTTATTTAAACTGTATACAACACACTGTACACCCCTCACCCCCTACTTATTTAAACTGTATACAACACACTGTACACCCCTCACCCCCTACTTATTTAAACTGTATTAAACACACTGTACACCCCTCGCCCCCTACTTATTTAAACTGTATACAACACACTGTACACCCCTCACCCCCAACTTATTTAAACTGTATATAACACACTGTACACCCCTCACCACCTACTTATTTAAACTGTATACAACACACTGTACACCCCTCACCCCTACTTATTTAAACTGTATACAACACACTGTACACCCCTCACCCCCTTCTTATTTAAACTGTATACAACACACTGTACACCCCTCACCCCCTTCTTATTTAAACTGTATACAACACACTGTACACCCCTCACCCCCTACGTATTTAAACTGTATACAACACACTGTACACCCCTCACCCCTACTTATTTAAACTGTATACAACACACTGTACACCCCTCACCCCCTACTTATTTAAACGGTATACAACACACTGTACACCCCTCACCCCCTACTTATTTAAACTGTATACAACACACTGTACACCCCTCACCCCTACTTATTTAAACTGTATACAACACACTGTACACCCCTCACCCCCTACTTATTTAAACTGTATTCAACACACTGTACACCCCTCAACCCCTACTTATTTAAACTGTATACAACACACTGTCCACCCCTCACCCCCTACTTATTTAAACTGTATACAACACACTGTACACCCCTCACCCCCTACTTATTTAAACTGTATACAACACACTGTACACCCCTCACCCCCTACTTATTTAAACTGTATACAACACACTGTACACCCCTCACCCCCTACTGATTTAAACTGTATTCAAGACACTGTACACCCCTCACCCCCTACTTATTTAAACTGTATACAACACACTGTACACCCCTCACCCCTACTTATTTAAACTGTATACAACACACTGTACACCCCTCACCCCCTTCTTATTTAAACTGTATACAACACACTGTACACCCCTCACCCCCTACGTATTTAAACTGTATACAACACACTGTACACCCCTCACCCCTACTTATTTAAACTGTATACAACACACTGTACACCCCTCACCCCCTTCTTATTTAAACTGTATACAACACACTGTACACCCCTCACCCCCTACTTATTTAAACTGTATTCAAGACACTGTACACCCCTCACCCCCTACTTATTTAAACTGTATACAACACACTGTACACCCCTCACCCCCTACTTATTTAAACTGTATACAACACACTGTACACCCGTCACCCCTACTTATTTAAACTGTATACAACACACTGTACACCCCTCACCCCCTACTTATTTAAACTGTATACAACACACTGTACACCCCTCACCACCTACTTATTTAAACTGTATACAACACACTGTACACCCCTCACCCCCTACTTATTTAAACCATAGACAACACACTGTACACCCCTCACCCCCTACTTATTTAAACTGTATACAACACACTGTACACCCCTCACCCCCTACGTATTTAAACTGTATGCAACACACTGTACACCCCTCACCCCTTACTTATTTAAACTGTATACAACACACTGTACACCCCTCACCCCCTACTTATTTAAACTGTATTCAAGACACTGTACACCCCTCACCCCCTACTTATTTAAACTGTATACAACACACTGTACACCCCTCACCCCTACTTATTTAAACTGTATACAACACACTGTACACCCCTCACCCCCTACTTATTTAAACTGTATACAACACACTGTACACCCCTCACCCCCTACTTATTTAAACTGTATATAACACACTGCACACCCCTCACCCCCTTCTTATTTAAACTGTATACAACACACTGTACACCCCTCACCCCCTACTTATTTAAACTGTATACAACACACTGTACACCCCTCACCCCCTACTTATTTAAACTGTATACAACACACTGTACACCCCTCACCCCCTACTTATTTAAACTGTATACAACACACTGTACACCCCTCACCCCCTACTTATTTAAACTGTATACAACACACTGGACACCCCTCACCCCCTACTTATTTAAACTGTATACAACACACTGTACACCCCTCACCCCCTACTTATTTAAACTGTATACAACACACTGTACACCCCTCACCCCCTACTTATTTAAACTGTATTAAACACACTGTACACCCCTCGCCCCCTACTTATTTAAACTGTATACAACACACTGTACACCCCTCACCCCCAACTTATTTAAACTGTATATAACACACTGTACACCCCTCACCACCTACTTATTTAAACTGTATACAACACACTGTACACCCCTCACCCCTACTTATTTAAACTGTATACAACACACTGTACACCCCTCATCCCCTTCTTATTTAAACTGTATACAACACACTGTACACCCCTCACCCCCTTCTTATTTAAACTGTATACAACACACTGTACACCCCTCACCCCCTACGTATTTAAACTGTATACAACACACTGTACACCCCTCACCCCTACTTATTTAAACTGTATACAACACACTGTACACCCCTCACCCCCTACTTATTTAAACGGTATACAACACACTGTACACCCCTCACCCCCTACTTATTTAACCTGTATACAACACACTGTACACCCCTCACCCCCTACTTATTTAAACTGTATACAACACACTGTACACCCCTCACCCCTACTTATTTAAACTGTATACAACACACTGTACACCCCTCACCCCCTACTTATTTAAACTGTATTCAACACACTGTACACCCCTCACCCCCTACTTATTTAAACTGTATACAACACACTGTACACCCCTCACCCCCTACTTATTTAAACTGTATTAAACACACTGTACACCCCTCGCCCCCTACTTATTTAAACTGTATACAACACACTGTACACCCCTCACCCCCAACTTATTTAAACTGTATATAACACACTGTACACCCCTCACCACCTACTTATTTAAACTGTATACAACACACTGTACACCCCTCACCCCTACTTATTTAAACTGTATACAACACACTGTACACCCCTCATCCCCTTCTTATTTAAACTGTATACAACACACTGTACACCCCTCACCCCCTTCTTATTTAAACTGTATACAACACACTGTACACCCCTCACCCCCTACGTATTTAAACTGTATACAACACACTGTACACCCCTCACCCCTACTTATTTAAACTGTATACAACACACTGTACACCCCTCACCCCCTACTTATTTAAACGGTATACAACACACTGTACACCCCTCACCCCCTACTTATTTAACCTGTATACAACACACTGTACACCCCTCACCCCCTACTTATTTAAACTGTATACAACACACTGTACACCCCTCACCCCTACTTATTTAAACTGTATACAACACACTGTACACCCCTCACCCCCTACTTATTTAAACTGTATTCAACACACTGTACACCCCTCACCCCCTACTTATTTAAACTGTATACAACACACTGTACACCCCTCACCCCCTACTTATTTAAACTGTATACAACACACTGTACACCCCTCACCCCCTACTGATTTAAACTGTATTCAAGACACTGTACACCCCTCACCCCCTACTTATTTAAACTGTATACAACACACTGTACACCCCTCACCCCTACTTATTTAAACTGTATACAACACACTGTACACCCCTCACCCCTACTTATTTAAACTGTATACAACACACTGTACACCCCTCACCCCCTACTTATTTAAACTGTATTCAACACACTGTACACCCCTCACCCCCTACTTATTTAAACTGTATACAACACACTGTACACCCCTCACCCCCTACTTATTTAAACTGTATACAACACACTGTACACCCCTCACCCCCTACTGATTTAAACTGTATTCAAGACACTGTACACCCCTCACCCCCTACTTATTTAAACTGTATACAACACACTGTACACCCCTCACCCCTACTTATTTAAACTGTATACAACACACTGTACACCCCTCACCCCCTTCTTATTTAAACTGTATACAACACACTGTACACCCCTCACCCCCTACGTATTTAAACTGTATACAACACACTGTACACCCCTCACCCCTACTTATTTAAACTGTATACAACACACTGTACACCCCTCACCCCCTTCTTATTTAAACTGTATACAACACACTGTACACCCCTCACCCCCTACTTATTTAAACTGTATTCAAGACACTGTACACCCCTCACCCCCTACTTATTTAAACTGTATACAACACACTGTACACCCCTCACCCCCTACTTATTTAAACTGTATATAACACACTGTAAACCCCTCACCCCCTTCTTATTTAAACTGTATACAACACACTGTACACCCCTCACCCCCTACGTATTTAAACTGTATACAACACACTGTACACCCCTCACCCCCTACTTATTTAAACTGTATACAACACACTGTACACCCCTCACCCCCTACTTATTTAAACTGTATACAACACACTGTACACCCCTCACCCCCTACTTATTTAAACTGTATACAACACACTGTACACCCCTCACCCCCTACTTATTTAAACTGTATACAACACACTGTACACCCCTCACCCCTACTTATTTAAACTGTATACAACACACTGTACACCCCTCACCCCCTACTTATTTAAACTGTATACAACACACTGTACACCCCTCACCCCCTACTTATTTAAACTGTATACAACACACTGTACACCACTCACCCCTACTTATTTAAACTGTATACAACACACTGTACACCCCTCACCCCCTACTTATTTAAACTGTATACAACACACTGTACACCCCTCACCCCTACTTATTTAAACTGTATACAACACACTGTACAACCCTCACCCCCTACGTATTTAAACTGTATACAACACACTGTACACCCCTCACCCCCTACTTATTTAAACTGTATACAACACACTGTACACCCCTCACCCCCTACTTATTTAAACTGTATTCAACACACTGTACACCCCTCACCCCCTACTTATTTAAACTGTATACAACACACTGTACACCCCTCACCTCCTACTTATTTAAACTGTATACATCACACTGTACACCCCTCACCCCCTACTTATTTAAACTGTATACAACACACTGTACACCCCTCACCCCCTACTTATTTAAACTGTATACAACACACTGTACACCCCTCACCCCCTACTTATTTAAACTGTATTAAACACACTGTACACCCCTCACCACCTACTTATTTAAACTGTATACAACACACTGTACACCCCTCACCCCCTACTTATTTAAACTGTATACAGCACACTGTACACCCCTCACCCCCTACTTATTTAAACTGTATACAGCACAATGTACACCCCTCATACACAACTTATTTAAACCGTATCCAACACACTGTACACCCCTCACCCCCTTCTTATTTAAACTGTATACAACACACTGTACACCCGTCACCCCTACTTATTTAAACTGTATACAACACACTGTACACCCCTCACCCCCTACTTATTTAAACTGTATACAACACACTGTACACCCCTCACCACCTACTTATTTAAACTGTATTAAACACACTGTACACCCCTAACCTCCTTCTTATTTAAACTGTATACAACACACTGTACACCCCTCACCACCTACTTATTTAAACTGTATACAACACACTGTACACCCCTCACCCCCTACTTATTTAAACTGTATACAACACACTGTACACCCCTCACCCCCTACTTATTTAAACCATAGACAACACACTGTACACCCCTCACCCCCTACTTATTTAAACTGTATACAACACACTGTACACCCCTCACCCCCTACTTATTTAAACTGTATGCAACACACTGTACACCCCTCACCCCTTACTTATTTAAACTGTATACAACACACTGTACACCCCTCACCCCCTACTTATTTAAACTGTATTAAACACACTGTACACCCCTCACCCCCTACTTATTTAAACTGTATACAACACACTGTACACCCCTCACCCCTACTTATTTAAACTGTATACAGCACACTGTACACCCCTCACCCCCTACTTATTTAAACTGTATACAACACACTGTACACCCCTCACCCCCTACTTATTTAAACTGTATACAACACACTGTACACCCCTCACCCCCTACTTATTTATACTGTATACAACACACTGTACACCCCTCACCCCCTACTTATTTAAACTGTATACAACACACTGTACACCCCTCACCCCCTACTTATTTAAACTGTATACAAAACACTGTACACCCCTCACCCCCTACTTATTTATACTGTATACAACACACTGTACACCCCTCACCCCCTACTTATTTAAACTGTATACAACACACTCTACACTCCTCACCCCCTACTTATTTATACTGTATACAACACACTGTACACCCCTCATACCCTACTTATTTAAACTGTATACAACACACTGTACACCCCTCACCCCCTACTTATTTAAACTGTATACAACACACTGTACACCCCTCACCCCCTACTTATTTAAACTGTATACAAACCACTGTACACCCCTCACCCCCTACTTATTTAAACTGTATTAAACACACTGTACACCCCTCACCCCCTACTTATTTAAACTGTATACAACACACTGTACACCCCTCACCCCCTACTTATTTAAACTGTATACAACACACTGTACACCCCTCACCCCCTACTTATTTAAACTGTATACAACACACTGTACACCCCTCACCCCCTACTTATTTAAACTGTATACAACACACTGTACACCCCTCACCCCCTACTTATTTATACTGTATTAAACAAACTGTACACCCCTCACCCCCTACTTATTTAAACTGTATACAACACACTGTACACCCCTCACCCCCTACTTATTTAAACTGTATACAACACACTGTACACCCCTCACCCCCTACTTATTTAAACTGTATACAACACACTGTACACCCCTCACCCCCTACTTATTTAAACTGTATACAACACACTGTACACCCCTCACCCCCTACTTATTTATACTGTATACAACACACTGTACACCCCTCACCCCCTACTTATTTATACTGTATACAACACACTGTACACCCCTCACCCCCTACTTATTTAAACTGTATTAAACACACTCTACACCCCTCACCCCCTACTTATTTAAACTGTATACAACACACTGTACACCCCTCACCCCCTACTTATTTAAACTGTATACAACACACTGTACACCCCTCACCCCCTACTTATTTATACTGTATACCACACACTGTACACCCCTCACCCCTACTTATTTAAACTGTATACAACACACTGTACACCCCTCACCCCCTACTTATTTAAACTGTATACAGCACACTGTACACCCCTCACCCCCTACTTATTTAAACTGTATACAGCACAATGTACACCCCTCATACACAACTTATTTAAACCGTATCCAACACACTGTACACCCCTCACCCCCTTCTTATTTAAACTGTATACAACACACTGTACACCCGTCACCCCTACTTATTTAAACTGTATACAACACACTGTACACCCCTCACCCCCTACTTATTTAAACTGTATACAACACACTGTACACCCCTCACCACCTACTTATTTAAACTGTATTAAACACACTGTACACCCCTAACCTCCTTCTTATTTAAACTGTATACAACACACTGTACACCCCTCACCACCTACTTATTTAAACTGTATACAACACACTGTACACCCCTCACCCCCTACTTATTTAAACTGTATACAACACACTGTACACCCCTCACCCCCTACTTATTTAAACCATAGACAACACACTGTACACCCCTCACCCCCTACTTATTTAAACTGTATACAACACACTGTACACCCCTCACCCCCTACTTATTTAAACTGTATGCAACACACTGTACACCCCTCACCCCTTACTTATTTAAACTGTATACAACACACTGTACACCCCTCACCCCCTACTTATTTAAACTGTATTAAACACACTGTACACCCCTCACCCCCTACTTATTTAAACTGTATACAACACACTGTACACCCCTCACCCCTACTTATTTAAACTGTATACAGCACACTGTACACCCCTCACCCCCTACTTATTTAAACTGTATACAACACACTGTACACCCCTCACCCCCTACTTATTTAAACTGTATACAACACACTGTACACCCCTCACCCCCTACTTATTTATACTGTATACAACACACTGTACACCCCTCACCCCCTACTTATTTAAACTGTATACAACACACTGTACACCCCTCACCCCCTACTTATTTAAACTGTATACAACACACTGTACACCCCTCACCCCCTACTTATTTATACTGTATACAACACACTGTACACCCCTCACCCCCTACTTATTTAAACTGTATACAACACACTCTACACTCCTCACCCCCTACTTATTTATACTGTATACAACACACTGTACACCCCTCACCCCCTACTTATTTAAACTGTATTAAACACACTCTACACCCCTCACCCCCTACTTATTTAAACTGTATACAACACACTGTACACCCCTCACCCCCTACTTATTTAAACTGTATACAACACACTGTACACCCCTCACCCCCTACTTATTTATACTGTATACCACACACTGTACACCCCTCACCCCTACTTATTTAAACTGTATACAACACACTGTACACCCCTCACCCCCTACTTATTTAAACTGTATACAGCACACTGTACACCCCTCACCCCCTACTTATTTAAACTGTATACAGCACAATGTACACCCCTCATACACAACTTATTTAAACCGTATCCAACACACTGTACACCCCTCACCCCCTTCTTATTTAAACTGTATACAACACACTGTACACCCGTCACCCCTACTTATTTAAACTGTATACAACACACTGTACACCCCTCACCCCCTACTTATTTAAACTGTATACAACACACTGTACACCCCTCACCACCTACTTATTTAAACTGTATTAAACACACTGTACACCCCTAACCTCCTTCTTATTTAAACTGTATACAACACACTGTACACCCCTCACCACCTACTTATTTAAACTGTATACAACACACTGTACACCCCTCACCCCCTACTTATTTAAACTGTATACAACACACTGTACACCCCTCACCCCCTACTTATTTAAACCATAGACAACACACTGTACACCCCTCACCCCCTACTTATTTAAACTGTATACAACACACTGTACACCCCTCACCCCCTACTTATTTAAACTGTATGCAACACACTGTACACCCCTCACCCCTTACTTATTTAAACTGTATACAACACACTGTACACCCCTCACCCCCTACTTATTTAAACTGTATTAAACACACTGTACACCCCTCACCCCCTACTTATTTAAACTGTATACAACACACTGTACACCCCTCACCCCTACTTATTTAAACTGTATACAGCACACTGTACACCCCTCACCCCCTACTTATTTAAACTGTATACAACACACTGTACACCCCTCACCCCCTACTTATTTAAACTGTATACAACACACTGTACACCCCTCACCCCCTACTTATTTATACTGTATACAACACACTGTACACCCCTCACCCCCTACTTATTTAAACTGTATACAACACACTGTACACCCCTCACCCCCTACTTATTTAAACTGTATACAACACACTGTACACCCCTCACCCCCTACTTATTTATACTGTATACAACACACTGTACACCCCTCACCCCCTACTTATTTAAACTGTATACAACACACTCTACACTCCTCACCCCCTACTTATTTATACTGTATACAACACACTGTACACCCCTCATACCCTACTTATTTAAACTGTATACAACACACTGTACACCCCTCACCCCCTACTTATTTAAACTGTATACAACACACTGTACACCCCTCACCCCCTACTTATTTAAACTGTATACAAACCACTGTACACCCCTCACCCCCTACTTATTTAAACTGTATTAAACACACTGTACACCCCTCACCCCCTACTTATTTAAACTGTATACAACACACTGTACACCCCTCACCCCCTACTTATTTAAACTGTATACAACACACTGTACACCCCTCACCCCCTACTTATTTAAACTGTATACAACACACTGTACACCCCTCACCCCCTACTTATTTAAACTGTATACAACACACTGTACACCCCTCACCCCCTACTTATTTATACTGTATTAAACAAACTGTACACCCCTCACCCCCTACTTATTTAAACTGTATACAACACACTGTACACCCCTCACCCCCTACTTATTTAAACTGTATACAACACACTGTACACCCCTCACCCCCTACTTATTTAAACTGTATACAACACACTGTACACCCCTCACCCCCTACTTATTTATACTGTATACCACACACTGTACACCCCTCACCCCTACTTATTTAAACTGTATACAACACACTGTACACCCCTCACCCCCTACTTATTTAAACTGTATACAGCACACTGTACACCCCTCACCCCCTACTTATTTAAACTGTATACAACACACTCTACACCCCTCACCCCCTACTTATTTATACTGTATACAACACACTGTACACCCCTCATACCCTACTTATTTAAACTGTATACAACACACTGTACACCCCTCACCCCCTACTTATTTAAACTGTATACAACACACTGTACACCCCTCACCCCCTACTTATTTAAACTGTATACAACACACTGTACACCCCTCACCCCCTACTTATTTAAACTGTATTAAACACACTGTACACCCCTCACCCCCTACTTATTTAAACTGTATACAACACACTGTACACCCCTCACCCCCTACTTATTTAAACTGTACACAACACACTGTACACCCCTCACCCCCTACTTATTTAAACTGTATACAACACACTGTACACCCCTCACCCCCTACTTATTTAAACTGTATACAACACACTGTACACCCCTCACCCCCTACTTATTTAAACTGTATACAACACACTGTACACCCCTCACCCCCTACTTATTTAAACTGTATACAACACACTGTACACCCCTCACCCCCTACTTATTTAAACTGTATACATCACACTGTACACCCCTCACCCCCTACTTATTTAAACTGTATACAACACACTGTACACCCCTCACCCCCTACTTATTTATACTGTATTAAACACACTGTACACCCCTCACCCCCTACTTATTTAAACTGTATACAACACACTGTACACCCCTCACCCCCTACTTATTTAAACTGTATACAACACACTGTACACCCCTCACCCCCTACTTATTTAAACTGTATACAACACACTGTACACCCCTCACCCCCTACTTATTTAAACTGTATACAACACACTGTACACCCCTCACCCCCTACTTATTTATACTGTATACAACACACTGTACACCCCTCACCCCCTACTTATTTATACTGTATACAACACACTGTACACCCCTCACCCCCTACTTATTTAAACTGTATTAAACACACTGTACACCCCTCACCCCCTACTTATTTAAACTGTATACAACACACTGTACACCCCTCACCCCCTACTTATTTAAACTGTATACAACACACTGTACACCCCTCACCCCCTACTTATTCATACTGTATACCACACACTGTACACCCCTCACCCCCTACTTATTTAAACTGTATTAAACACACTGTACACCCCTCACCCCCTACTTATTTAAACTGTATACAACACACTGTACACCCCTCACCCCCTACTTATTTAAACTGTATACAACACACTGTACACCCCTCACCCCTACTTATTTAAACTGTATACAACACACTGTACACCCCTCACCCCCTACTTATTTAAACTGTATACAGCACACTGTACACCCCTCACCCCCTTCTTATTTAAACTGTATACAACACACTGTACACCCCTCACCCCCGTTCTTATTTAAACTGTATACAACACACTGTACACCTCACCCCTACTTATTTAAACTGTATACAGCACACTGTACACCCCTCACCCCCTACTTATTCATACTGTATACCACACACTGTACACCCCTCACCCCCTTCTTATTTAAACTGTATGCAACACACTGTACACCCCTCACCCCTACTTATTTATACTGTATACAACACACTGTACACCCCTCATACCCTACTTATTTAAACTGTATACAACACACTGTACACCCCTCACCCCCTACTTATTTAAACTGTATACAACACACTGTACACCCCTCACCCCCTACTTATTTAAACTGTATACAACACACTGTACACCCCTCACCCCCTACTTATTTAAACTGTATACAACACACTGTACACCACTCACCCCCTACTTATTTAAACTGTATTAAACACACTGTACACCCCTCACCCCCTTCTTATTTAAACTGTATACAACACACTGTACACCCCTCACCACCTACTTATTTAAACTGTATACAACACACTGTACACCCCTCACCCCCTACTTATTTAAACTATATACAACACACTGTACACCCCTCACCCCCTACTTATTTAAACCATATACAACACACTGTACACCCCTCACCCCCTACTTATTTAAACTTTATACAAAACACTGTACACCCCTCACCCCCTACTTATTTAAACCGTATACAACACACTGTACACCCCTCACCCCTTACTTATTTAAACTGTATACAACACACTGTACACCCCTCACCCCCTACTTATTTAAACTGTATTAAACACACTGTACACCCCTCACCCCCTACTTATTTAAACTGTATTAAACACACTGTACACCCTTCACCCCTACTTATTTAAACTGTATACAACACACTGTACACCCCTCACCCCCTACTTATTTAAACTGTATACAACACACTGTACACCCCTCACCCCCTACTTATTTATACTGTATACAACACACTGTACACCCCTCACCCCCTACTTATTTAAACTGTATACAACACACTCTACACCCCTCACCCCCTACTTATTTATACTGTATACAACACACTGTACACCCCTCATACCCTACTTATTTAAACTGTATACAACACACTGTACACCCCTCACCCCCTACTTATTTAAACTGTATACAACACACTGTACACCCCTCACCCCCTACTTATTTAAACTGTATTAAACACACTGTACACCCCTCACCCCCTACTTATTTAAACTGTATTAAACACACTGTACACCCTTCACCCCTACTTATTTAAACTGTATACAACACACTGTACACCCCTCACCCCCTACTTATTTAAACTGTATACAACACACTGTACACCCCTCACCCCCTACTTATTTATACTGTATACAACACACTGTACACCCCTCACCCCCTACTTATTTAAACTGTATACAACACACTCTACACCCCTCACCCCCTACTTATTTATACTGTATACAACACACTGTACACCCCTCATACCCTACTTATTTAAACTGTATACAACACACTGTACACCCCTCACCCCCTACTTATTTAAACTGTATACAACACACTGTACACCCCTCACCCCCTACTTATTTAAACTGTATACAACACACTGTACACCCCTCACCCCCTACTTATTTAAACTGTACACAACACACTGTACACCCCTCACCCCCTACTTATTTAAACTGTATACAACACACTCTACACCCCTCACCCCCTACTTATTTAAACTGTATACAACACACTGTACACCCCTCACCCCCTACTTATTTAAACTGTATACAACACACTGTACACCCCTCACCCCCTACTTATTTAAACTGTATACAACACACTGTACACCCCTCACCCCCTACTTATTTAAACTGTATACATCACACTGTACACCCCTCACCCCCTACTTATTTAAACTGTATACAACACACTGTACACCCCTCACCCCCTACTTATTTATACTGTATTAAACACACTGTACACCCCTCACCCCCTACTTATTTAAACTGTATACAACACACTGTACACCCCTCACCCCCTACTTATTTAAACTGTATACAACACACTGTACACCCCTCACCCCCTACTTATTTAAACTGTATACAACACACTGTACACCCCTCACCCCCTACTTATTTAAACTGTATACAACACACTGTACACCCCTCACCCCCTACTTATTTATACTGTATACAACACACTGTACACCCCTCACCCCCTACTTATTTAAACTGTATTAAACACACTGTACACCCCTCACCCCCTACTTATTTAAACTGTATACAACACACTGTACACCCCTCACCCCCTACTTATTTAAACTGTATACAACACACTGTACACCCCTCACCCCCTACTTATTCATACTGTATACCACACACTGTACACCCCTCACCCCCTACTTATTTAAACTGTATTAAACACACTGTACACCCCTCACCCCCTACTTATTTAAACTGTATACAACACACTGTACACCCCTCACCCCTACTTATTTAAACTGTATACAACACACTCTACACCCCTCACCCCCTACTTATTTAAACTGTATACAGCACACTGTACACCCCTCACCCCCTTCTTATTTAAACTGTATACAACACACTGTACACCCCTCACCCCCGTTCTTATTTAAACTGTATACAACACACTGTACACCCCTCACCCCTACTTATTTAAACTGTATACAACACACTGTACACCCCTCACCCCCTACTTATTTATACTGTATACAACACACTGTACACCCCTCACCCCCTACTTATTTAAACTGTATACAACACACTCTACACCCCTCACCCCCTACTTATTTATACTGTATACAACACACTGTACACCCCTCATACCCTACTTATTTAAACTGTATACAACACACTGTACACCCCTCACCCCCTACTTATTTAAACTGTATACAACACACTGTACACCCCTCACCCCCTACTTATTTAAACTGTATACATCACACTGTACACCCCTCACCCCCTACTTATTTAAACTGTATGCAACACACTGTACACCCCTCACCCCCTACTTATTTATACTGTATTAAACACACTGTACACCCCTCACCCCCTACTTATTTAAACTGTATACAACACATTGTACACCCCTCACCCCCTACTTATTTAAACTGTATACAACACACTGTACACCCCTCACCCCCTACTTATTTAAACTGTATACAACACACTGTACACCCCTCACCCCCTACTTATTTAAACTGTATACAACACACTGTACACCCCTCACCCCCTACTTATTTATACTGTATACAACACACTGTACACCCCTCACCCCCTACTTATTTATACTGTATACAACACACTGTACACCCCTCACCCCCTACTTATTTACACTGTATTCAACACACTGTACACCCCTCACCCCCTACTTATTTAAACTGTATACAACACACTGTACACCCCTCACCCCCTACTTATTTAAACTGTATACAACACACTGTACACCCCTCACCCCCTACTTATTCATACTGTATACCACACACTGTACACCCCTCACCCCCTACTTATTTAAACTGTATTAAACACACTGTACACCCCTCACCCCTACTTATTTAAACTGTATACAACACACTCTACACCCCTCACCCCCTACTTATTTAAACTGTATACAACACACTGTACACCCCTCACCCCCTACTTATTTATACTGTATACAACACACTGTACACCCCTCACCCCCTACTTATTTAAACTGTATACAACACACTCTACACCCCTCACCCCCTACTTATTTATACTGTATACAACACACTGTACACCCCTCATACCCTACTTATTTAAACTGTATACAACACACTGTACACCCCTCACCCCCTACTTATTTAAACTGTATTAAACACACTGTACACCCCTCACCCCCTACTTATTTAAACTGTATACAACACACTGTACACCCCTCACCCCCTACTTATTTAAACTGTACACAACACACTGTACACCCCTCACCCCCTACTTATTTAAACTGTATACAACACACTGTACACCCCTCACCCCCTACTTATTTAAACTGTATACAACACACTGTACACCCCTCACCCCCTACTTATTTAAACTGTATACAACACACTGTACACCCCTCACCCCCTACTTATTTAAACTGTATACAACACACTGTACACCCCTCACCCCCTACTTATTTAAACTGTATACATCACACTGTACACCCCTCACCCCCTACTTATTTAAACTGTATACAACACACTGTACACCCCTCACCCCCTACTTATTTATACTGTATTAAACACACTGTACACCCCTCACCCCCTACTTATTTAAACTGTATACAACACACTGTACACCCCTCACCCCCTACTTATTTATACTGTATACAACACACTGTGCACCCCTCACCCCCTACTTATTTATACTGTATACAACACACTGTACACCCCTCACCCCCTACTTATTTAAACTGTATTAAACACACTGTACACCCCTCACCCCCTACTTATTTAAACTGTATACAACACACTGTACACCCCTCACCCCCTACTTATTTAAACTGTATACAACACACTGTACACCCCTCACCCCCTACTTATTCATACTGTATACCACACACTGTACACCCCTCACCCCCTACTTATTTAAACTGTATTAAACACACTGTACACCCCTCACCCCCTACTTATTTAAACTGTATACAACACACTGTACACCCCTCACCCCCTACTTATTTAAACTGTATACAACACACTGTACACCCCTCACCCCTACTTATTTAAACTGTATACAACACACTCTACACCCCTCACCCCCTACTTATTTAAACTGTATACAGCACACTGTACACCCCTCACCCCCTTCTTATTTAAACTGTATACAACACACTGTACACCCCTCACCCCCGTTCTTATTTAAACTGTATACAACACACTGTACACCCCTCACCCCTACTTATTTAAACTGTATACAGCACACTGTACACCCCTCACCCCTACTTATTTAAACTGTATACAACACACTGTACACCCCTCACCCCCTACTTATTTATACTGTATACAACACACTGTACACCCCTCACCCCCTACTTATTTAAACTGTATACAACACACTCTACACCCCTCACCCCCTACTTATTTATACTGTATACAACACACTGTACACCCCTCATACCCTACTTATTTAAACTGTATACAACACACTGTACACCCCTCACCCCCTACTTATTTAAACTGTATACAACACACTGTACACCCCTCACCCCCTACTTATTTAAACTGTATACATCACACTGTACACCCCTCACCCCCTACTTATTTAAACTGTATGCAACACACTGTACACCCCTCACCCCCTACTTATTTATACTGTATTAAACACACTGTACACCCCTCACCCCCTACTTATTTAAACTGTATACAACACATTGTACACCCCTCACCCCCTACTTATTTAAACTGTATACAACACACTGTACACCCCTCACCCCCTACTTATTTAAACTGTATACAACACACTGTACACCCCTCACCCCCTACTTATTTAAACTGTATACAACACACTGTACACCCCTCACCCCCTACTTATTTAAACTGTATACAACACACTGTACACCCCTCACCCCCTACTTATTTATACTGTATACAACACACTGTACACCCCTCACCCCCTACTTATTTACACTGTATTCAACACACTGTACACCCCTCACCCCCTACTTATTTAAACTGTATACAACACACTGTACACCCCTCACCCCCTACTTATTTAAACTGTATACAACACACTGTACACCCCTCACCCCCTACTTATTCATACTGTATACCACACACTGTACACCCCTCACCCCCTACTTATTTAAACTGTATTAAACACACTGTACACCCCTCACCCCTACTTATTTAAACTGTATACAACACACTCTACACCCCTCACCCCCTACTTATTTATACTGTATACAACACACTGTACACCCCTCATACCCTACTTATTTAAACTGTATACAACACACTGTACACCCCTCACCCCCTACTTATTTAAACTGTATACAACACACTGTACACCCCTCACCCCCTACTTATTTAAACTGTATACAACACACTGTACACCCCTCACCCCCTACTTATTTAAACTGTATTAAACACACTGTACACCCCTCACCCCCTACTTATTTAAACTGTATACAACACACTGTACACCCCTCACCCCCTACTTATTTAAACTGTACACAACACACTGTACACCCCTCACCCCCTACTTATTTAAACTGTATACAACACACTGTACACCCCTCACCCCCTACTTATTTAAACTGTATACAACACACTGTACACCCCTCACCCCCTACTTATTTAAACTGTATACAACACACTGTACACCCCTCACCCCCTACTTATTTAAACTGTATACAACACACTGTACACCCCTCACCCCCTACTTATTTAAACTGTATACATCACACTGTACACCCCTCACCCCCTACTTATTTAAACTGTATACAACACACTGTACACCCCTCACCCCCTACTTATTTATACTGTATTAAACACACTGTACACCCCTCACCCCCTACTTATTTAAACTGTATACAACACACTGTACACCCCTCACCCCCTACTTATTTAAACTGTATACAACACACTGTACACCCCTCACCCCCTACTTATTTAAACTGTATACAACACACTGTACACCCCTCACCCCCTACTTATTTATACTGTATACAACACACTGTACACCCCTCACCCCCTACTTATTTATACTGTATACAACACACTGTACACCCCTCACCCCCTACTTATTTAAACTGTATACAACACACTGTACACCCCTCACCCCCTACTTATTTAAACTGTATACAACACACTGTACACCCCTCACCCCCTACTTATTTAAACTGTATACAACACACTGTACACCCCTCACCCCCTACTTATTTAAACTGTATACATCACACTGTACACCCCTCACCCCCTACTTATTTAAACTGTATACAACACACTGTACACCCCTCACCCCCTACTTATTTATACTGTATTAAACACACTGTACACCCCTCACCCCCTACTTATTTAAACTGTATACAACACACTGTACACCCCTCACCCCCTACTTATTTAAACTGTATACAACACACTGTACACCCCTCACCCCCTACTTATTTAAACTGTATACAACACACTGTACACCCCTCACCCCCTACTTATTTATACTGTATACAACACACTGTACACCCCTCACCCCCTACTTATTTATACTGTATACAACACACTGTACACCCCTCACCCCCTACTTATTTAAACTGTATTCAACACACTGTACACCCCTCACCCCCTACTTATTTAAACTGTATACAACACACTGTACACCCCTCACCCCCTACTTATTTAAACTGTATACAACACACTGTACACCCCTCACCCCCTACTTATTCATACTGTATACCACACAATGTACACCCCTCACCCCCTACTTATTTAAACTGTATTAAACACACTGTACACCCCTCACCCCTACTTATTTAAACTGTATACAACACACTGTACACCCCTCACCCCCTACTTATTTAAACTGTATACAGCACACTGTACACCCCTCACCCCCTTCTTATTTAAACTGTATACAACACACTGTACACCCCTCACCCCCGTTCTTATTTAAACTGTATACAACACACTGTACACCCCTCACCCCTACTTATTTAAACTGTATACAGCACACTGTACACCCCTCACCCCTACTTATTTAAACTGTATACAACACACTGTACACCCCTCACCCCCTACTTATTTAAACTGTATACAACACACTGTACACCCCTCACCCCCTACTTATTTAAACTGTATACAACACACTGTACACCCCTCACCCCCTACTTATTTAAACTGTATTCAACACACTGTACACCCCTCACCACCTACACATTTCAACTGTATTCAACACACAGGATAAAATAAATGTGATTTGATTTTCTTCTCCACAACTTCAGATTTTGAACCACCTCAAGTCAGTCCGATCAACCCTCATCCTGGTAGGGTTTTGTTTTGTTTCTCATTGTCTATGGCTACATGTCTGATATGGAATGTGTTTGAGTCTTGTCTTGCACAAAATGATGTACATCATCAAGTGATCAGTCTTGTTAAGAGAGACACATTCAGGTCATCAAATATGTTTTGTTGTATTTAGTGGCTTGTTTTGTAGAACACATTTGTTCTTATGGGTTTTAGTTCATCATGGCTCTAATAATATAACCATTTTCTGACATGAATCTCAGGTGCTGAGCCTGTACTGAAGCAGCTCTCGGGGGAAGCGTTTGTGGATAAGCATATGGCTGATCTCATTCAGAGGGTCAAGATGGTGCTGCATGTAGCAGATGACCTGCTTGTGGAGGAGATGATACCAGATGAATTGCACTCAAGACTCCTTATGGCTGGGACCAGTCAGGAACAAATGAGACTAATGTCGGATGCTTTACAAGCAGGAGGAACAAGAGTGAAATCTGCCTTCTACAAAGCTCTCCTTAACCATGAACCTCGTCTTGTCCAGGACCTGGGTAAGATCGAACTCCTCTGATCCCCTGTAGCTCAGTTGGTAGAACATGGTGCTTGCAATGCCAGGATAATGGGTTCACTTCCCATGACCACCCATATGTAAAAATATATGCAGAAATATATGTAGTCCCTTTGGATAAAAGCATCTGATGAATGTCATATCATGTATTATTATTGCTCTCCCACTATGAGTAGCTGAAACATGGAGGGACATTAGTACAGCCCCTGTAACTTGCAAAGTTTCCCAAAACAACCATCATATTTCATATAGACGGCCCTCACTTAGGGCTTGTACAGACATGAACTATTCGTCTGTCCATCAGATATTCAACTCATTTCATCGTGTTATCGATATTGCAGCATTGTGTGCATGGCATTCCCCCCATTATTTTATTGCATAAATAATCACTGCCCTCTTACAGACATCATACAGTATATTTAAAGATCAGTTTCCAGATAATTCCTGCTATAATGTTGTAAGTTATTTTTGCAGAGTCCAGTGCAGTTTTGTGGACAGAGCGTGTGTATGTGTGTATTCAGTGTGTATTCTCATAGTGTGTATTCTCATAGTGTGTATTCAGTGTGTATTCTCATAGTGTGTATTCTCATAGTGTGTATTCTCATAGTGTGTATTCAGTGTGTATTCTCATAGTGTGTATTCTCATAGTGTGTATTCAGTGTGTATTCTCATAGTGTGTATTCTCATAGTGTGTATTCAGTGTGTATTCTCATAGTGTGTATTCTTATGTATTTTGATGGGAAGTATGTACATTTACAGTAACATTTCTAATTCCATTCTTCTACCAATGGCAGCAGCAGCTTCCCACTAATGAATGTGATGACCTGGGTTGGTCCTCGACCGCTGGACAAAGGGCAGCAAGCGGTCCCTCTTCCAGAGCAGGATGTCAGAATACTACTGTCACTAGGCTCCTAATCTGAATTGGAGTGTTGGGAGATAAGACCGACAGCAAGCGGTCCCTCTTCCAGAGCAGGATGTCAGAATACTACAGTCACTATAATCCCAATCTGAGTGTTGGGAGATAAGACTGACAGCAAGTGGTCCCTCTTCCAGAGCAGGATGTCAGAATACTACAGTCACTAGGCTCCTAATCTGAATTGGAGTGTTGGGAGATAAGACTGACAGCAAGTGGTCCCTCTTCCAGAGCAGGATGTCAGAATACTACAGTCACTATAATCCCAATCTGCATCGGAGTGTTGGGAGATAAGACTGACAGCAAGCGGTCCCTCTTCCAGAGCAGGATGTCAGAATACTAGTCACTATAATCCCAATCTGCATCGGAGTGTTGGGAGATAAGACCGACAGCAAGTGGTCCCTCTTCCAGAGCAGGATGTCAGAATACTACAGTCACTATAATCCCAATCTGAGTGTTGGGAGATAAGACTGACAGCAAGTCTATGATGATTTAAAGTTAAAGATGTTATGGTCTTGTGTTTGTGCTAACATTCCACTACTTGACACTTCTTGTCTTGCCAAACAGTCTGGCATGACAAAATCAATCAAAATCAAAAATAAATGTATTCATCACGCGCACAGAATACACTGTGTGTAAATTAATGAGTGTGGGTGTGCGTGCGTCTGTGTGGGTGGGAATGTGTGGAGTGCTGTGTGTAGACAGCCAGTGATTGCAGGTAGACAGTCATTGATAAGCTGTTCAGCAGTTTTAATGCTTCAGAGCTCAACCCCAGTGATGAACTGTGCAGACTTCACCACCACCCAGTCTTGTGGTGGAGAGCTGCCGTACCAGGCGGTGATACAGCCAGTCAGTATGCAGCTCAATGATACATCTGTAGAAACTGGTGGCAAGTCTTTTCAGCCACCTGAGAAAGGACAGGCGCTGGCGTGCCTTCTTGATAAATGCACCAAGGAGTGGCAAGGAGTGGAATGTTACCACAAACACACCAGATTCCTTCAGGCTAGTAGTGTGTCCTAGTGTTTACAGTAATTTGTAACTGTTAATTTTTAAATGCCTTTTGTCTTTGTAATTACATTCTTTCTCTGTAATTGGGTGGTGCATTTCCTCATTTCTCTCATCTACTTCTATTAATGTAGTGATTATAAATTACTATTTTAATGTTGAAATGTTGACATTTAACACCATTCAGTTTGTACAAATGTGTTGAACAAGAGGGGTGCAGAGTCATGTTATTAATAGTCAGATTGTATGTTTCTGACGGGCTACTCTGTTCTCTGGTGGTACTGTATTCCACACAGGTCCAGCCACCACAGAGATAGAAGGAAAATACTTATCATAGAGGTTCAACTTTAACCTTGTGATGGTCCAGTTGTTGCTGTTTACCACAGTTTCCATTCTATTTCTCTGAAATGTTGCCTTACTCTACATATGGAATAGCAAGCCTGTATGGAAACGGTGTAGTCAGAACAATAAATGCAGTTTTGAGTGTTGTCATATATTTTCTGTTTAATTAATTGGTCTGAATTTTCATATCTTATCAAAAGTCCTTTATTACACAGATGTTTACTAAGTTTTTTCTGCTTTTGAATGGAGGCATATTATTTGAGCTACTACAGTTTGTTAATAAGGTGTACGTCTCTGAGGAGCACGTCTCTGTCATGGAGCACGTCTCTGTCATGGAGCACGTCTCTGTTATGGAGCACGTCTCTGTCATGGAGCACGTCTCTGTTATGGAGCACGTCTCTGTCATGGAGCACGTCTCTGTCATGGAGCACACCTCTGTCATGGAGCACGCCTCTGTCATGGAGCACGCCTCTGTCATGGAGCACGCCTCTGTCATGGAGCACGCCTCTGTCATGGAGCACGTCTCTGTCATGGAGCACGTCTCTGTCATGGAGCACGTCTCCAGTGAAAAATACATTTATACATTAAGACCTGGGACCATGCCTCAGGACTACCTGGCCTAATGACTCCTTGCTGTCGCTAGTCCACCTGGTCATGCTGCTGCTCCAGTTTCAACTGTTCTGCCTGCACCTATGGAACCCTGACCTGTTCACCGGACATGCTACCTTGTCCCGGACCTGATATTTACTCCGGAGGTGCTGACCTGTTGCACCTTCTACAACGACTGTGATTATTATTATTTGACCCTGCTGGTCATCTATCAACGTTTGACCATCTTGGCCATGACTGTTATGATCTCCACCCGGCACAGCCAGAAGAGGACATAAGTGAACTTGAGGAGGTTCTTAAAATCTATCATATCTGACAATTGTAAGTCACTCTGGATAAGATTGTCTGTTAAATTACTAAAATAGAAATGTAAATCTGATCTGGTTTATGGAACATGATCTTTGTACGGTGACTTAATATCTTTCCTTTGAATGAGGAGATTACCCCAGGTCTGGTCAGTCAGATCAGTTCAGGGCAGGTGTATAATGTTGAACTGTCCTTTGAATGAGGAGATTATCCCAGGTCTGGTCAGTCAGATCAGTTCAGGGCAGGTGTATAATGTTGAACTGTCCTTTGAATGAGGAGATTATCCCAGGTCTGGTCAGTCAGATCAGTTCAGGGCAGGTCTATCATGTTGAACTGTCTTTTGAATTATTAGATTATCCCAGGTCTGGTCAGTCAGATCAGTTCAGGGCAGGTGTATCATGTTGAACTGTCTTTTGAATGAGGAGATTACCCCTGGTCTGGTCAGTCAGATCAGTTCAGGGTAGGTGTATCATGTTGAACTGTCTTTTGAATGAGGAGATTACCCCTGGTCTGGTCAGTCAGATCAGTTCAGGGCAGGTGTATCATGTTGAACTGTCCTTTGAATGAGGAGATTATCCCAGGTCTGGTCAGTCAGATCAGTTCAGGGCAGGTCTATCATGCTGAACTGTCTTTTGAATGAGGAGATTACCCCAGGTCTGGTCAGTCAGATCAGTTCAGGGTAGGTGTATCATGTTGAACTGTCTTTTGAATGAGGAGATTATCCCAGGTCTGGTCAGTCAGATCAGTTCAGGGCAGGTGTATCATGTTGAACTGTCCTTTGAATGAGGAGATTATCCCAGGTCTGGTCAGTCAGATCAGTTCAGGGCAGGTCTATCATGTTGAACTGTCTTTTGAATGAGGAGATTACCCCAGGTCTGGTCAGTCAGATCAGTTCAGGGTAGGTGTATCATGTTGAACTGTCTTTTGAATGAGGAGATTATCCCAGGTCTGGTCAGTCAGATCAGTTCAGGGCAGGTCTATCATGTTGAACTGTCTTTTGAATGAGGAGATTACCCCAGGTCTGGTCAGTCAGATCAGTTCAGGGTAGGTGTATCATGTTGAACTGTCTTTTGAATGAGGAGATTACCCCAGGTCTGGTCAGTCAGATCAGTTCAGGGCAGGTCTATCATGTTGAACTGTCTTTTGAATGAGGATATTATCCCAGGTCTGGTCAGTCAGATCAGTTCAGGGTAGGTGTATCATGTTGAACTGTCTTTTGAATGAGTAGATTACCCCAGGTCTGGTCAGTCAGATCAGTTCAGGGTAGGTGTATCATGTTGAACTGTCTTTTGAATGAGGAGATTATCCCAGGTCTGGTCAGTCAGATCAGTTCAGGGCAGGTCTATCATGTGTTCTATCAAACAAATATTATACATACATTCAATAGTATCTCATTTAGCCTGTATGTTTGCAAGTCAAAGACATTGAGATGTGACATTCCACCCCAACACACAGCCTTTTCAAATCAAATCCCTGTTAAAAAAAATGTATGATGGACTCTGACTTCATGGAAACATCAACCAATAGAACAGTTGGAGTTACAGGAAAACTATAAAGAGCAATATATTTACTGGAATGAGAGGTCTGAGTGTGAGAGAGGGAAAGAGAGAGAGGGGATAGGAGAGGGGGAAGGAGAGAGAGGGAAGGAGAGAGAGGGGATAGGAGAGAGGGAAAGAGAGAGGGAAGGAGAGAGAGGGAAGGAGAGAGGGAAAGAGAGAGAGGGGATAGGAGAGAGAGGGGATAGGAGAGAGGGAAAGAGAGAGGGAAGGAGAGAGGGGGGATAGGAGAGAGGGAAGGAGAGAGGGAAAGAGAGAGGGAATGAGAGAGGGAAGAGATAGGGAAGGAGAGAGGGAAGGAGAGAGAGGGAAGGAGAGAGGGAAAGAGAGAGAGGGGATAGAAGAGAGGGAAGGAGAGAAAGGGAAGGAGAGAGGGAAGGAGAGAGGGGAAGAGAGAGAGGGGATAGGAGAGAGGGAAGGAGAGAGGGAATGAGAGAGCGGGAAGGAGAGAGCGGGAAGGAGAGAGGGAAGGAGAGAAGGAAAGATAGAGAGGGGATAGGAGAGAGGGAAGGAGAGAGAGGGAAGGAGAGAGGGAAGGAGAGAGGGAAAGAGAGAGAGGGGATGAGAGAGAGGGAATGAGAGAGCGGAAATGAGATAGAGGGCAGGAGAGAGCAGGAAGGAGAGAGCAGGAAGGAGAGAGGGAAGGAGAGAGGGAAGGAGAGAGAGGGAAGGAGAGAGAGGAAATGAGAGAAGGGGAAGGAGAAAGGAACCGTGACATTGGTATAGTGAGAGCACATTCTACACTGTGGTATCAAATTAAACTTTAGTCTTGAATTTTTCTTTCACACAAGGTTCTATTGCTATGAAGTAGATAGACCAATAAGATTTGATTTGATTTATGAAGTAGGCCTACTTTCGTGCCAGCAGATCTTCTCATTATAATCTGTCTAGACTTGTTCAGCGACATCCATGTTTCTTCTGTTCTGTTCTTTTCATAGGAAGTACATCCACCCATTTTATAACTAGTAGTCCTACCTTCACTCATCCATAAGATACAGTATATATCCATCACAAGTTGATACTAAGATGCGCTGTAGCCTAGAACAATTTGAAACAAATAAACCCAACAAAATAATGTTGAATTCAGTTGTGACAGAGAACTAGCCTAAACTGGTGCTCCCCACACAGTAGGTGCTCTATTATTCCAACATGATTGTAAAAACAGTGTTTTGGTCTACTGTATTTTGCTTTGACAGAGTTTAAAGGTGAGGTGTGACTGATTAGTACATACATTAGGATGTGACTCTTTACTTTCACCCTTCACCTTGATTCTTTGTTATTATATTTCTTACAGTAGGAACTGTATGTTTGCAACTGTTGTTTCCATTTCACAAGAATAGAAACAAGCCCTGTACTAAAACTCTTGATCCAAAGGTGCTCTTTAAAAGATATTGTTGAGTCATGAAAAGTTTGTTCTTACATTGTGTGTGTAAAAACTACTTTCACTTCTCCATCCTCCTAACTTCACGTCCAGTGTTTTGTTTCTGGTCTATCTTCTCTTGATTTTCAACGTTTGACACTTTCTATTTATCTGTGGACTTTATCCTTCTAAAAAGTAAATAAACTTACATTTGAGAACGTGGCTTATAAAGTTTCTTCACAAATGTCCACATCTGCCTGTCATTACGTCTTAGTAACCATGTATTTAGAATATATACACTAATTACATACATGATCATGTATATAGAATATATACACTAATTACATACATGATCATGTATATAGAATATATCCACTAATTACATACATTATCATGGATATAGAATATATACACTAATTACATATGATCATGGATGTAGAATATATACACTAATTACATATGATCATGGATGTAGAATATATACACTAATTACATATGATCATGGATGTAGAATATATACACTAATTACATATGATCATGGATGTAGAATAGATACACTAATTACATATGATCATGGATGTAGATTAGATACACTAATTACATATGATCATGGATGTAGAATAGATACACTAATTACATATGATCATGGATGTAGAATAGATACACTAATTACATATGATCATGGATGTAGAATATACACACTAATTACATACATGATCATGGATGTAGATTATATACACTAATTACATATGATCATGGATGTAGATTAGATACACTAATTACATATGATCATGGATGTAGAATAGATACACTAATTTCATATGATCATGTACTTAGAATAGATACACTAATTACATATGATCATGTACTTAGATTAGATACACTAATTACATATGATCATGTACTTAGATTAGACTAATTACATATGATCATGGATGTAGATTAGCAAATATATATTTGTTATTTTTGACTACTGTCATTTTCTTTTGCTATGCAAGTAGAAAACTACAAAATACAGTTGGGGTTAAGAATGGCTACCACACTGAGGTGTTTTTTGTACCTCGCATAATTTTGCATGCAAATGAATATGAAAACCAGTCACAACAGCAGCTTGGCATTTATTGAGATGACTCATGTACTGAAGGCAGCTCTGCAGAGTGGTCACTATCTGACGCAGCCACAAAGTCATAAAATCTGATTTGAAACCTAACCGTAACCCTACCTTAGCCACACTGCTAACTCTAGTGCTTAACCTTAACCTTAAAATAAGACCAAAAAGCTCATTTTCATTTTCATAAATTTTTACAATTATCATCAATCTTGACTTTGCAGTTGGTCCTTCTAGCAGAAACCGCTCAGTCATGCCTCCATGGCAAAACTCATGCCAATGAATGTAAACCTGCATCACAACATGACAAAGAACAGCCACACCTACAGTATACCCATACTGCTGTACTTCTTTCAACACCACATAGTCTTGTTTTTCAGTGTGTTTTCTTGCTAGAGGGCCGTGTCAGTAGCACAGAATATATATTTGCTGAACATTGCCTTTATGTGGTAAGTATCAGCATGTTTTTGTTTAAACTTTTCAAACATTTCACGATCAACTCTCAGTAGATCAGTGTGGGCTCATTTAAAGGAAAGACATAACTTTGCAATCATTTCAATTTCCTCATGCAATAGGTTTTTGAAAGAAACTGCTTAGAAGTGCTTGAAATTGCTTAGGACTGCTTTCAGAGTAAGGAAAAAAATCAGTAATTTTGAAGAGATTTGCAACTTTATGTGAGAATATAAATATAATTGTGTTTTATATAAGTAGCAAAATTTATGAAATCTTTGATTAGGGTTAAGCTTGGGCTAAATGTATTCATATTTCGATTATTATCTTAAAAGGTGATAATGAAATGCTAAAATTCCTACAAATGAGAAGATTTTGTAATGTAAGAGATTTGCAACTTTGGGTGCATTTGTAAATTCACTCTAGAGTGTCAGAGTGGGCTCAGAGTGTGCTCTGGGCGTTTGTAAATTCACTCTAGAGTGTCAGAATGCACTCAGAGTGTGCTCTGGGCGTTTGTAAATTCACTCTAGAGTGTCAGAATGCACTCAGAGTGTGCTCTGGGCGTTTGTAAATTCACTCTAGAGTGTCAGAATGCACTCAGAGTGTGCTCTGGGCGTTTGTAAATTCACTCTAGAGTGTCAGAATGCACTCAGAGTGTGCTCTGGGCATTTGTAAATTCACTCTAGAGTGTCAGAATGCACTCAGAGTGTGCTCTGGGCGTTTGTAAATTCACTCTAGAGTGTCAGAATGCACTCAGAGTGTGCTCTGGGCGTTTGTAAATTCACTCTAGAGTGTCAGAGTGCACTCAGAGTGTGCTCTGGGCATTTGTAAATTCACTCTAGAGTGTCAGAATGCACTCAGAGTGTGCTCTGGGCGTTTGTAAATTCACTCTAGAGTGTCAGAGTGCACTCAGAGTGTGCTCTGGGCGTTTGTAAATTCACTCTAGAGTGTCAGAGTGCACTCAGAGTGTGCTCTGGGCGTTTGTAAATTCACTCTAGAGTGTCAGAATGCACTCAGAGTGTGCTCTGGGCGTTTGTAAATTCACTCTAGAGTGTCAGAATGCACTCAGAGTGTGCTCTGGGCGTTTGTAAATTCACTCTAGAGTGTCAGAGTGCACTCAGAGTGTGCTCTGGGCGTTTGTAAATTCACTCTAGAGTGTCAGAGTGCGCTCAGAGTGTGCTCTGGGCGTTTGTAAATTCACTCTAGAGTGTCAGAGTGCACTCAGAGTGTGCTCTGGGCGTTTGTAAATTCACTCTAGAGTGTCAGAGTGCACTCAGAGTGTGCTCTGGGCGTTTGTAAATTCACTCTAGAGTGTCAGAATGCACTCAGAGTGTGCTCTGGGCGTTTGTAAATTCACTCTAGAGTGTCAGAATGCACTCAGAGTGTGCTCTGGGCGTTTGTAAATTCACTCTAGAGTGTCAGAATGCACTCAGAGTGTGCTCTGGGCGTTTGTAAATTCACTCTAGAGTGTCAGAATGCACTCAGAGTGTGCTCTGGGCGTTTGTAAATTCACTCTAGAGTGTCAGAATGCACTCAGAGTGTGCTCTGGGCGTTTGTAAATTCACTCTAGAGTGTCAGAAAGCACTCAGAGTGTGCTCTGGGCGTTTGTAAATTCACTCTAGAGTGTCAGAATGCACTCAGAGTGTGCTCTGGGCGTTTGTAAATTCACTCTAGAGTGTCAGAATGCACTCAGAGTGTGCTCTGGGCGTTTGTAAATTCACTCTAGAGTGTCAGAATGCACTCAGAGTGTGCTCTGGGCGTTTGTAAATTCACTCTAGAGTGTCAGAATGCACTCAGAGTGTGCTCTGGGCGTTTGTAAATTCACTCTAGAGTGTCAGAATGCACTCAGAGTGTGCTCTGGGCGTTTGTAAATTCACTCTAGAGTGTCAGAATGCACTCAGAGTGTGCTCTGGGCGTTTGTAAATTCACTCTAGAGTGTCAGAATGCACTCAGAGTGTGCTCTGGGCGTTTGTAAATTCACTCTAGAGTGTCAGAATGCACTCAGAGTGTGCTCTGGGCGTTTGTAAATTCACTCTAGAGTGTCAGAATGCACTCAGAGTGTGCTCTGGGCGTTTGTAAATTCACTCTAGAGTGTCAGAATGCACTCAGAGTGTGCTCTGGGCGTTTGTAAATTCACTCTAGAGTGTCAGAATGCACTCAGAGTGTGCTCTGGGCGTTTGTAAATTCACTCTAGAGTGTCAGAATGCACTCAGAGTGTGCTCTGGGCGTTTGTAAATTCACTCTAGAGTGTCAGAATGCACTCAGAGTGTGCTCTGGGCATTTGTAAATTCACTCTAGAGTGTCAGAATGCACTCAGAGTGTGCTCTGGGCGTTTGTAAATTCACTCTAGAGTGTCAGAGTGCACTCAGAGTGTGCTCTGGGCATTTGTAAATTCACTCTAGAGTGTCAGAATGCACTCAGAGTGTGCTCTGGGCGTTTGTAAATTCACTCTAGAGTGTCAGAATGCACTCAGAGTGTGCTCTGGGCGTTTGTAAATTCACTCTAGAGTGTCAGAGTGCACTCAGAGTGTGCTCTGGGCATTTGTAAATTCACTCTAGAGTGTCAGAATGCACTCAGAGTGTGCTCTGGGCATTTGTAAAGTCACTCTAGAGTGTCAGAATGCACTCAGAGTGTGCTCTGGGCGTTTGTAAATTCACTCTAGAGTGTCAGAGTGGGCTCAGAGTGTGCTCTGGGCATTTGTAAATTCACTCTAGAGTGTCAGAATGCACTCAGAGTGTGCTCTGGGCGTTTGTAAATTCACTCTAGAGTGTCAGAGTGGGCTCAGAGTGTGCTCTGGGCATTTGTAAATTCACTCTAGAGTGTCAGAATGCACTCAGAGTGTGCTCTGGGCGTTTGTAAATTCACTCTAGAGTGTCAGAGTGGGCTCAGAGTGTGCTCTGGGCGTTTGTAAATTCACTCTAGAGTGTCAGAATGCACTCAGAGTGTGCTCTGGGCGTTTGTAAATTCACTCTAGAGTGTCAGAATGCACTCAGAGTGTGCTCTGGGCGTTTGTAAATTCACTCTAGAGTGTCAGAGTGGGCTCAGAGTGTGCTCTGGGCGTTTGTAAATTCACTCTAGAGTGTCAGAGTGGGCTCAGAGTGTGCTCTGGGCGTTTGTAAATTCACTCTAGAGTGTCAGAGTGGGCTCAGAGTGTGCTCTGGGCGTTTGTAAATTCACTCTAGAGTGTCAGAATGCACTCAGAGTGTGCTCTGGGCGTTTGTAAATTCACTCTAGAGTGTCAGAATGCACTCAGAGTGTGCTCTGGGCGTTTGTAAATTCACTCTAGAGTGTCAGAATGCACTCAGAGTGTGCTCTGGGCGTTTGTAAATTCACTCTAGAGTGTCAGAATGCACTCAGAGTGTGCTCTGGGCGTTTGTAAATTCACTCTAGAGTGTCAGAATGCACTCAGAGTGTGCTCTGGGCGTTTGTAAATTCACTCTAGAGTGTCAGAGTGGGCTCAGAGTGTGCTCTGGGCGTTTGTAAATTCACTCTAGAGTGTCAGAGTGGGCTCAGAGTGTGCTCTGGGCGTTTGTAAATTCACTCTAGAGTGTCAGAATGCACTCAGAGTGTGCTCTGGGCGTTTGTAAATTCACTCTAGAGTGTCAGAATGCACTCAGAGTGTGCTCTGGGCGTTTGTAAATTCACTCTAGAGTGTCAGAATGCACTCAGAGTGTGCTCTGGGCGTTTGTAAATTCACTCTAGAGTGTCAGAATGCACTCAGAGTGTGCTCTGGGCGTTTGTAAATTCACTCTAGAGTGTCAGAATGCACTCAGAGTGTGCTCTGGGCGTTTGTAAATTCACTCTAGAGTGTCAGAATGCACTCAGAGTGTGCTCTGGGCGTTTGTAAATTCACTCTAGAGTGTCAGAATGCACTCAGAGTGTGCTCTGGGCGTTTGTAAATTCACTCTAGAGTGTCAGAATGCACTCAGAGTGTGCTCTGGGCGTTTGTAAATTCACTCTAGAGTGTCAGAATGCACTCAGAGTGTGCTCTGGGCGTTTGTACATTCACTCTAGAGTGTCAGAATGCACTCAGAGTGTGCTCTGGGCGTTTGTAAATTCACTCTAGAGTGTCAGAATGCACTCAGAGTGTGCTCTGGGCGTTTGTAAATTCACTCTAGAGTGTCAGAATGCACTCAGAGTGTGCTCTGGGCGTTTGTAAATTCACTCTAGAGTGTCAGAATGCACTCAGAGTGTGCTCTGGGCGTTTGTACATTCACTCTAGAGTGTCAGAATGCACTCAGAGTGTGCTCTGGGCGTTTGTACATTTAGAACGTTGTCAGATTAGAGTAGCGTTGGAGCTTTGAGTCTTGGAATAGGGTTGATCCGAGCATTCTGACCTCACAATGGCAGTCAAGCACACAAGCTAACTGGCTAAAGTTGGCTAGCTTGTTAGCTACTTACAGACATACAGTAAATAAGAGAAAAACACTCTAAACCTTTTACTCACCCTTGGTAGATCCCTGGTAGAGCTGCTTGTGTGTTGTCATGTTATCAAGGGGTTCATGACTGTAACTGTGTTACTGGCAAACATTGGATTCAATTTTTTATACAGATGTTTACTTACACCTGCCAGAACAACCGAGTTTAGGGCGTTTTGTAAATTCCTCAATTATTCTGCGCTCTGAAATTGGAGAAGACTGCCAAGGTGAATTTACGAACGCACCCTTTATGTAATGTGAATATATATAAAACATTATAACTCAAAGTGGCAGCATTAATTAAGTAAACTTGAATTTAGCTTGGGTAATATCAGGTAAAATTATAATTGAATGTTAAAGTTATTGCAAATGAGATATGGAAAAGTAATGAATGTTTTACAGACTGTTCTACTATAGAAGCAACTTCCACTCTACTGGTGTGTTGGTTAAACATACAATGGTGTTTTTTTTATGGCCAAATCACATTTATCTCCTTGGAAGATATGAAACAAACAGACAATCATAATTTCAGTAAAAATATACATTTCCTAGTTTATTCTACCAAACCAACTGTATAAGAGGGTTTACAAATAGGTTATATTTTACCCCAAAAGTCCATGACCTGGATGCAGTTCAATGCATTTTCTCTTGAAAATGACGCTTAAATACTGAATGGCTTGTGCTTTTGTTGTTTTAATAAATCATCATGTTTTTCTTTATAGTTGCACTTACACCTTTTGGAATAAAGGGAATGTGATATCGCCTACCACAAATATCTAAATCATCTAAATTGTACCATTTTTCTCTCCCTTCATAGTAAAGTCTCATGGCATCATTTGATTTCGTCAGAGACAAATTAACTGAGTGGAACCTCAGTGACTTGATTCAGAGGTTTGAAGGTGAAGACATGTGTGATCTATTATTATACATTGTATAATACATTGTGTATTAATACAATTATTGATTGATTTGATTAAAATAATATATGTATTATTGTACATTGTATTACATTCAACTAAAGATTTCACCTCAATTGTAAACATGTATGTATATTTGTTAATTCGATACAGTGATTATTATTTTATGATATTGAGATGTCTAAAATGTACATTTCCTTCATTTCAGATGAAGAAATTGATGAAGAAAGTTTCCTCTTCCTTAAGGAGAAAGACTTCATCAACTTGATTCCAAAAATAGGACCAAGGTCTAGATTTAGAAAACAACACAAAGCATTTCTCAAGGTACTTTACAAACTAGGTGTACAATAACTACTGTGGCACAGATTATGATTATAGATCCATTGGAAGTCTTTTCAGTGATGTTCCTATCAGGGGATTAATTGCCAACGAACTGGTATGTTTTCCAGTCTCTGAAAGACTACAACTCGTGTGGGGAAGTGTCAATTATGTCAACCCCCCGCACCTCTCTAATTCAGAGGGGTTGGGTTAAATGCGGAAGACACATTTCAGTTGAATGCATTCAGTTGTACAACTGACTAGGTATCCCCCTTTCGTGCTCTGGGCATATCTTCCAGTTTTGAATAGCATAAGTGACTTTCCGTAACAGGTTAGGAGAATTAACGTGGCAGGTTAGGATAATTAACGTGGTAGGTTTGGAGAATTAACGTGGCAGGTTATGAGAATTAGCGTGGCAGGTTAGGAGAATTAACGTGGCAGGTTAGGATAATTAACGTGGTAGGTTTGGAGAATTAACTTGGCAGGTTAGGATAATTAGGTTTAGTTTAGGAAAAGGGTTTGCTAAAATGCTAAAATTGTCCCGACGCAACTTAAACATTTCTAGCTACAACAAAGCCCTGAGAACAGTCTAAAGTTTCCAGCGAAGAATTATTTGTTATTTATTTATTTATTTCACCTTTATTTAACCAGGTAGGCTAGTTGAGAACAAGTTCTCATTTACAACTGCGACCTGGCCAAGATAAAGCAAAGCAGTGCGACATAAACAACAACACATAGTTACACATGTAATTAACAAGCGTACAGTCAATAACACAATAGAAAAAAAAGAAAGTCTATATAGAGTGTGTGCAAATGGCATGAGGAGGTAAAGCAATAAATCGGCCATGGTAGCAAAGTAATTACAATTTAGCAGATTAACACTGGAGTGATAGATGAGCAAGTAGTAATACTGGTGTGCAAAAGAGCAAAAAAGTAAATAAAAACAATATGGGGATGAGGTAGGTAGATTGGGTGGCCTATTTACAGGTGGACTATGTACAGCTGCAGCGATCGGTTAGCTGCTCAAAGTTAGTGAGGGAAATGTAAGTCTCCAGCTTCAGCGATTTTTGCAATTCGTTCCAGTCACTGGCAGCTGAGAACTGGAAGGAAAGGTGGCCAAAGGAGGTGTTGGCTTTGGGGATGACCAGTGAGAAATACCTGCTGAAGCGGGTACGGGTGGGTGTTGTTATCGTGAGCTGAGATAAGGCAGACTGTTACGGAGCGTTACCTAGCATAGACTTATAGATGACCTGAAGCCAGTGGGTCTGGCGACGAATATGTAGCGAGGGCCAGCCGACTAGAGCATGCAGGTCTCAGTGGTGGGTGGTATAAGGAGCTTTGGTAACAAAACGGATGGCACTGTGATTGACTGCATCCAGTTTGCTGAGTAGAGTATTGGAAGCTATTTTGTAGAGGACATCGCCGAAGTCGAGGTTCGGTAGGAAAGTCTGTTTTAGTAAGGTAAGTTTGGCGGCGTGAGTGAAGGAGGCTTTTTTGCTAAATATTAAGCCGATTCTAGATTTGATTTTGGATTGTAGATGTTTGATATGAGTCTGGAAGGAGAGTTTACAGTCTAGCCAGACACCTAGGTATTTATAGTTGTCCACATATTCTTGGTCAGAACCGTCCAGAGTAGTGATGTTAGTCGGGCAGGCGGGTGCGGGCAGCGAACGACTGATCATTTTGACCCCACGGGGTGAGATCTTGTGTGGAGCCCCAGATCGAGGAAGATTATCAGTGGTCTTGTATGTCTTCCATTTCCTAATATATGCTACCACATTTGATTTCTTCAAACCAAGCTGCTTACCTATTGCAGATTCAGTCTTCCCAGCCTGATGCAGGTCTACAATTTTGTTTCTGGTGTCCTTTGACAGCTCTTTGGTCTTAGCCATAGTGGAGTTTGGAGTGTAACTGTTTGAGGTTGTGGACAGGTGTCTTTTGTACTGATAACAAGTTCAAACAGGTGCCATTAATACAGGTAACGAGTGGAGGACAGAGGAGCCTCTTAAAGAAGAAGTTACAGGTCTGTGAGAGCCAGAAATCTTGCTTGTTTGTAGATGACCAAATACTTATTTTCCACCATAATTGGCAAATAAATTCATAAAAAATCCTACAATGTGATTTTCTGGATTGTTTTCCTAATTTTGTCTGTCATAGTTGAAGTGTACCTATGATGAAAATTACAGGCCTCCCAAGTGGGAGAACTTGCACAATTGGTGGCTGACTAAATACTTTTTTGCCCCACTGTACATGAATGTATAGTTCAAGTGACTATGCATATAAGATAAACAGAGAGTAGCAGCAGCATAAAAGAGGGGTTGGGGGGGCACACAATGTAAATAGTCAGGGTCACCATTTGGTTACCTGTTCAGGAGTCTTATGGCTTGGGGGTAAAAACTGTTGAGAAGCCTTTTTGTTCTAGACTTGGCACTCCGTTACCGCTTGCCATGCGGTAGTAAAGAGAACAGTCTATGACTGGGGTGGCTGGGGTCTTTGACAATTTTTAGGGCCTTCCTCTGACACCGCCTGGTGTAGAGGTCCTGGATGGCAGGCAGATTTTCCCCAGTGATGTACTGGGCCGTGCACACTACTCTCTGAAGTGCCTTACGGTTGCGGGCCGAGCAATTGACGTATCAGGCAGTGATGCAACTGGTCAGGATGCTCTCGATGTTGCAGTTGTAGAACCTTTTGAGGATCTCAGGACCCATGCCAAATCTTTTTAGTTTCCTGAGGGGGAATAGGCTTTGTCATGCCCTCTTCACGACTGTCTTGGTGTGTTTGGACCGTTCTAGTTTGTTGTTGATGTGGACACCAAGGAATTTGAAGCTCTCAACCTGCTCCACTACAACCCCGTCGATGAGAATGGGGACGTGCTCGGTGCTCCTTTTCCTGTAGTCCACAATCATCTCCTTAGTCATGGTTACATTGAGGGATAGTGATAAAATAATGTATATGTTGAAAGATAGTGATAAAATAATTCCACTCTGAAACCTTATAACTGTATGAAATTGATTAGAATCATAAAATTATATTATGATGTGTGTAGTTTTAGTCAGAATTAGGTTTAACAATGTATCTGTATAGTGGAAAAACACAGACTGTCTGATGAAGGCGTAGCTCAGGATTTTAACTTGTATGTGAGGGCCGAGGAAAGATACCGAGAACAGTTAAACTGTGTTTGCACCAACCTGGCTAAGCCTCCGAGAGACTTGGGAGAGGACAGGGAGTACTTCTCAAGGTCTCCCTAATCTCGGGGGAATGGAACTGTCGGCTGGGCTAGTGATACACAGTGGTGAGAACTATAGAGATAAAACTCACCTACTGTTTGTGTGGAAGTATGTGCGTAGGATACCTACTGTTTGTATGTGAAGGTATGTGTGTAAGGAGCCAGTATAAAATGGATGGTTTTGTACAACGGACTAGGACGTCCTCGTGAATAAACACTTTGACTATTGTAAGCTGAGAAATCTGTCTGTTTCATTTCAACCAGAATCTTACAAACTCTGGGTTGCAGACGGAGTAGATTAATTGAAGTTTATGAACATTGATAACAAAATTATCTTACCACCTGGCCAGGTCTCTGACTTCCTCCCTATAGGCTGTCTCGTTGTTGTCGGTGATCAGGCCTACCACTCTTGTGTCGTCAGCAAACTTAATGATGGTGTTGGAGTCGTGCCTGGCCATACAGTCGTGGGTGAACAGGGAGTACAGGAGGGGACTGAGCACGCACCCCTGGGGAGCTCCAGTGTTAAGGATCAGCGTGGCAGATGTGTTGCTACCTACCCTCACCACCTGGGGCGGCCTGTCAGGAAGTCCAGGATCGGGTTGCAGAGGGAGGTGTTTAGTCCCAGGTTCCTTAGCTTGGTGATGAGCTTTGAGGGTACTATGGTGTTGAATGCTGATCTGTAGTCAATGAACAGCATTCTCACATAGGTGTTCCTTTTGTCCAGGTGGGAAAGGGCAGTGTGGAGTGCAATAGAGATTGCATCATCTGTGGATCTGTTTGGGCGGTATGCAAATTGGAGTGGGTCTAGGGTTTCTGGGATAATGGTGTTGATGTGAGCCATTACCAGCCTTTCAAAGCACTTCATGGCTATGAACGTGAGTGCTACGAATCTGTAGTCATTTAGGCAGGTTGCCTTTGTGTTCTTGGGCACAGAGACTATGGTGGTCTGCTTGAAGCATGTTGGTATTACAGACTCAATCAGGGACATGTTGAAAATGTCAGTGAAGACACCTGCCAGTTGGTCAGCACATGCCCGGAGCACACGTCCTGGTAATCCGTCTGGCTCCGCAGCCTTGTGTATATTGACCTGTTTAAAGGTCTTACTCACGTCGGCTACGGAGAGCGTGATCACACAGTCGTCCGGAACAGCTGATGCTCTCATGCATGCCTCAGTGTTGCTTGCCTCGAAGCGAGCATAGAAGTGATTTAGCTCGTCTGGTAGGCTCGTGTCACTGGGCAGCTCGCGGCTGTGCTTCCTGTGATGCTAGCGCAGACCGGGGACAGACAGAAAGGGAAAGGAAAGGGAAAGGGGGATACCTAGTCAGTTGCCCAACTGAATGTATTAAACTGAAATGTGTCTTCCGCATTTAACCCAACCCATCTGAATCAGAGAGGAAAAACAGCTAGGAGGAAGTTATTTCAGATTTCTGCGTGTAGAAAATGTTCACAGGACGGGAGTGATTTTTTTATTCAGTTGGGACAGGAAAGTTCCAGGGTTATAGAACTGTTGCGGAATCAAGACAGTACGGGAAAACATTTGACAGGACAAGATGGGACATGTCAACCTCTAGTGACTACAATGGCATAGGCGAAATTGATTGACAGTATGCATCCAAAAGATAGCTAGCTATATGATTTAGCTGGTGGGTTACCAAGTTCAATACAGGACTGTAATGTTAGCTAGCTAATTTACCTATTCCAGCGAATAATCAAGAATCTTCCATTTTGTTGTGAAGAGAGAAAATGATGGTACAGTATCGCATCACTTCTCAGCTGTCAACTAAATGGATTCCGTTCAGCCAAAAAATCCCTCTGATAATCTTTGGTCATCGTAAGCGTCATTCTTGATAGTCGCAAATCACTGGCAGCATCGGGGTAAATCTTTGGTAGGTAGAACAGTGAAAGAGAACTCATTTTCAAGCTTGTTTGTAGTTTGCACAGCCAGACAGAACAACACATGGGCATGATGACAAACGTTAGTGAAAAACAAACGTTTAAAAAAATTAAATGCTACAGTACATTCTGAGATTACTGTGTGTTAGTCGTTCGAAGTAAACAACGCCATCAACCAAGGTTGTGGTCACGTCCCATCTACCTAGCGAGCGGTATCTGCATTTGCTATGAATGCTGGACTTTGTGGTGCACTATGAGCAGACGAATGTCCAGGAAGTCAAAACTTCCTGATTCTACCAGTGAAATTAAAATGCGCTTGTTCTAGCTTGTGGTTTGGATAATGTTGATGTTTATGACAGAAACGTAATGTTGATAGTATATTGCACAAGCACCATGTGTATGTGACCAATATAATTTGATTTGTTGTAACTAGTCTGAACTGTTATTGTACCATTCTTGTTATTTGCCTAACAACTAGAGAATTGTGTTTTTTAACTTCAGAAACAGAAGCAGCCCGATGACGATAAGAACATTCAAGCGGCCACGTGGTCATCAGTATCCATTAAGGCCTCCAAGAGTTCCTCAGAAAATGTACCATCTTTACCCTCCTATATAACCATATACAGTACATGAAATCTCAGCCCGAGTACAATTAACTAAACCAAATGCATACTGTTTTATTTAGATCAGTATACAGACCTTTATATCTGTCACACTATAACTCAACACGGCTTCTGTCCCCAGGTTACTGGTGAGATGGTCAACCAAGAGTCTTGTCAAAAGGCCATCATAAAACCCAGAAATCAACCTCCTAAACAAGCAGAGACAAAAAGGTAAGAAACACATCATTTCTTTATTCATCACTGACTATATATAATGTCCCGTTGGTGTCAACAAAATGACAATTGCTGTGACTCTGTTGCCAGGTCATTGGTTAAACTCTTAGGTACAGGAAGTGTGCCCACAACGAACACCTCTGGAATGGGGAAAACAGTGTTTGACCAGGTGGATAAAATCTATATCTCATTTGTCCGTGGTCACAGCTAAGGCATCACTTCTCGGCACTGCTTGGATATGTTTTAGGCAATTTTACAGAGATGAATTATCATACATTATGATAGCAGTGCACTCCACGGGGACAAAAATGATACATTAAGATAATGACAATCGAATGTATTTAGGAAGCGCTTTCTCATAGTCACAACACTACACAACATAGCAAACATCTAATCTATAAACACCAGTTAGTGAAAACAACATACAGGAAGAAACCCAAATTATTAATAAAGAAAATGCATCTCAAACTAAAGCAAGAAAAGTACAGATATAGGCTACATAGAAGGTAACAATTGGGATATGTTTGTGATGTAAGTTTTGTGGAACAATTCCTTCGTTAACCTGTTGATTATCTATGTGTTTCTTCAGAGTGAACCCTCGACCAGTAAAATACCCCCTCTTCAAGTGAATATCCCAAGTAAAAAGCACTGATGTTTCAGATCTCCACTTACAGAAAAATTATGCTAAAATACTAGTTTTGGAAAATGACAAGAAGGAAAATGTAGTGATACTCTGTTTCCAAAACATATAATAAAACTCACTCAGTTAAGCATTGAATTATGAGATACTTTATACTTGAGTTGCAAGTACCCTTTGTACCATGTACCACATGTATACAGTAAGTAAACAATCTGAAATGATTTTTCACCGACTGATACAACTCATTTGCTTAAAAGCATTGGCTATAACGAGATTGGAAGATATGTGACTGCTGCTGGATGATTTTTGTATTAATTCATAAAATACGTTTCCAACTGTTTCCAGGCAAAAGGAAATCTGATGAGGCCCATGCAAACAAACAAACAAAGAAACGACAACGTGTTGCTGCGTCCAGAATAACTGAGACATTTGGTAGGTGGATGAAGGTGTTTATATGAACCACAATCATTTTAAGAAACACTTGTTTAATTGGAAACCATTTAACATGATATATTGAAGACATTCCTAATTGAGAATCATACAAATGTACATGACTGACAGTTCACTGTTCTGTTCACTGTTTGCATGTTGCACAGTAGGACAAGCTACAATTGCAGTTCACTCCAAAATCAACATTTGTCAGTGGTGTTATAGAGTGCATTGATCTGCTCTTGTAGCCATCTCTCTAACAGTAGTAAATACATGGTTGTTTGAGTGGAGTACTCCTTTAACTCAACACGTAATGTCAGCACACAGCAACATTTCATCTCAGTTTTTGATATAGCAGATCTCAATGTCACTGTGCATTCCACTTGTTATTTCCCTGTAATATCCTTTCCACCTTTATAAACATGTTGACACAACAAGATTATAGCTGGTTGGTGACCTGTGTTTAACTTTGCCAGAAACTGAAACCAAGACAGAGGTGAAGAAGATCATGCAACGTATCAAAAGCAAACTTGATGATCTGCCTTCTACGAAACTCATTGACTTCGTCAGGTATGCATAATTTTACAAAATGTTTTACCCCTTTTTCTCCCCAATTGGTAGTTACAGTCTTGTCCCATCGCTGCAACTTCCGTACGGACTCAGGAGAGGGATGTGTGTTCTCTGAAACACAACCCCTCCAAGCCGCACTGCTTCTTGTCACAATGCTCGCTTAACCTGGAAGCCAGCCGCACCAATGTGTCGGAGGAAACATCTGGTGACTGTGTCAGCGTGCATGCGCCCGGCCCACCACAGGAGACTCTACAGCGAGATGGGACAAGGACATCCCAGCTGGCCAAACCCTTCCCTAACCTAGACGACGCTGGGCCAGTTGTGCACCACCTCGTGGGTTTCCCGGTCGCGGCTAGCTGCGACACAGCCTGGGATCAAACCAGGATCTGTAGTAACACAGCTAGCACTGTGATGCAGGGCCTTAGACCGCTGTGCCACTCGGGAGGCTCCAGGTATGCATTTTTAAATGTGGGGGGATGCATACAGGCCACTAAATTGCTTTAATTGTTTTTGTTTTTGTCTTTCATTTTTAACAGAGGTAAAATCCAAACTTTGGAGAAAGACAAAAAAGAGATAGTGGGTGTTTTTGGGAAGACTGGAGCTGGTAAGAGCTTCTTGATTAACACCATCTTGGGTGAGACGACATTGCTGCCCTCTGGAAACCAAGGAGCATGCACCTCGGTCATGATTCAGGTGGAGGCCAATATGACAGACTCGGACTCTAAATACATCGCAGAGATTGAGTTCATGACAGAGGAGGTAATAGCATCTGTTTCATCTGTTTATATTCTAATCTCACAATGTTTTAGAAGTGGTGTCATAGTAAACAGTACATTTAATGAAAGGCTTCTTTGAAACATATCAAGGCCACTAAAACTAAGATCTAAATCGAGGTCTGTCATTGACCCAATTGACACCTTCCATTAACTTAGAAGAAGCATTGATAAAAGGAACAACGATACAATGTAGCCTAACATTGCCTGCAAAAGGCACAGATTGAGGGGGATTTTCTTGCTATGTGCACTGGTCCTTTTAAATTTCAATTCCATGTTGCACATAAAAATATTAATGCTACGATCGGGTCACTTGCAGCTGTGCTCCGAATTGATGATTATTTGGGTGGTTCCAGCTGTGGGCAGGGTTGAAATCTAAACTAAACCCAAGGAAAACTGTTACACACCCTATGTTCCTTTCTCAAATCTCTGTGTCACACCCTGACCATAGTTTACTTTGTATATTTCTATGTTGTGGTTGGTCAGGGTGTGATCTGAGTGGGCATTCTATGTTACATGTCTAGTTTGTCTAGTTCTATGTTCGGCCTGATATGGTTCTCAATCAGAGGCAGGTGTTCGTCATTGTCTCTGATTGGGAACCATATTTAGGTAGCCTGGGTTTCACTGTGTGTTTGTGGGTGATTGTTCCTGTCTATGTGTTTTTCACCAGATAGGCTGTTTTAGGTTTTCGTTACGTTCATCACGTTCTTTATTTTGTAGTGTTTGCATTGATTCGTGTTTTACGTTTGTTCATTAAAACATGGATCGCAATCTACACGCTGCATTTTGGTCCGACTCTCCTTCTCATACGGAAAACCGTTACAGAATCACCCACCACAAAAGGACCAAGCAGCGTGTCAACAGGCAGGAGCAGCGCGAGGAGACGCGCAATAAGGATTTCTGGACATGGGAGGAAATCCTCGACGGGAGAGGACCCTGGGCTAAACCAGGGGAGTGTAGCCGCCCAAAGGTGCAGCGGGAGAAGAAACAACAGGAGCAGTCCAAAGAGGAGTACAGTATGGAGTATACGACTTGGGAGGAGATCGACAGGTGGGCGGCCGACCCAGGGAGAGTGCCGGAGCCCGCCTGGGATTCGATGGAGCAGTGCGCGGAAGGTTATCAGAGAATGGAGTTGGCGAAGCAGGCACGGCGGCGCGGAAGGAAGCCCGAGAGGCAGCCCCAAAAATTTCTTGGGGGGGGGCTAACAGGGAGTATGGCTACGCCAGGTAGGAGACCTGGGCAGACTCCCTGTGCTTACCGGGGGGCTAGAGAGACCGGACAGGTACCGTGTTATGCAGTGGTGCGCACGGTGTCTCCAGTGCGGGTGCATAGCCCAGTGCGGGCTATTCCACCTCGCCGCACTGGCAGGGCGACCGTGAGCATTCAACCAGGTAAGGTTGGGCAGGCTCGGTGCTCAAGAGCTCCAGTGCACCTGCACGGTCCGGTTTTTCCAGTACCACCTCCACACCCCAGCCCTCCGGTAGCAGCTCCCCGCACCAGGCTTCCTGTGCGTGTCCTCGGCCCAGTACCACCAGTGCCAGCACCACGCATCAGGCCTACAGTGCGCCTCGCCTGTCCAGCGCTGTCGGAGCCCTCCTCCTCTCCAGCGCTGTCGGAGTCTCCCGCCTGTTTAGCGCTGTTAGAGCCTTCCTTCTCTACAGCGCTGCCGGAGTCTCCCGCCTGTTCAGAACTGCCAGTTTGCAAAGAGCTGCCAGTTAGCATAGAGCTGCCAGTTAGCATAGAGCTGCCAGTCTGCAAGGAGCTGCCAGTCTGCAAGGAGCTGCCAGTCTGCAAGGAGCTGCCAGTCTGCAAGGAGCTGCCAGTCTGCAAGGAGCTGCCAGTCTGCAAGGAGCCGCCAGAGCTGCCTGTCTGCAGGATGCCGCCAAAGCTGCCAGTCTGCAAGGAGCCGCCAGAGCTGCCAGTCTGCAAGGAGCCGCCAGAGCTGCCAGTTAGCATGGAGCAGCCAGGGCCGCCAGTCAGTATGGAGCAGCCAGGGCCGCCAGTCAGTATGGAGCAGCCAGGGCCGCCAGTTAGCATGGAGCAGCCAGGGCCGCCAGTCAGCATGGAGCAGCCAGAGCCGCCAGTCAGCATGGAGCAGCCAGGGCCGCCAGTCAGCATGGAGCAGCCAGGGCCGCCAGTCAGCATGGAGCAGCCAGTCAGCATGGAGCAGCCAGAGCTGCCAGTCAGCATGGAGCAGCCAGTCAGCATGGAGCAGCCAGAGCTGCCAGTCAGCATGGAGCAGCCAGTCAGCATGGAGCAGCCAGAGCTGCCAGTCGACCAGACTCTCCCAGATCTGCCAGTCGACCAGACTCTCCCAGATCTGCCAGTCGACCAGACTCTCCCAGATCTGCCAGTCGACCAGACTCTCCCAGATCTGCCAGTCGACCAGACTCTCCCAGATCTGCCAGTCGACCAGACTCTCCCAGATCTGCCAGTCGACCAGACTCTCCCAGATCTGCCAGTCGACCAGACTCTTCCAGATCTGCCAGTCGACCAGACTCTTCCAGATCTGCCAGTCGACCAGACTCTTCCAGATCTGCCAGTCGACCAGACTCTTCCAGATCTGCCAGTCGACCAGACTCTTCCAGATCTGCCAGTCGACCAGACTCTTCCAGATCTGCCAGTCGACCAGACTCTTCCAGATCTGCCAGTCGACCAGGATCTGCTAGATCCTACTACCTGCCTGGGCTTCCTCTCAGTGCTGAGCTTCCTCTCAGTGCTGAGCGTCCTTTCAGTGCTGAGCTACCCATCAGTCCCGAGCTACCTCTGTCCCGAGCTGTCCCTCTGTCCCGAGCGGTCATTAAGGAGGGTAACCTATCTAGGGACGCAAGGGAGGTGGACTAAAACGATTATGGAGTGGGGTCCACGTCCAGCGCCAGAGCCGCCACCGCGGACAGATGCCCACCCAGACCCTCCCCTATAGGTTCAGGTTTTGCGGCCGGAGTCCGCACCTTGGGGGGGGGGGTACTGTCACACCCTGACCATAGTTTACTTTGTATATTTCTATGTTGTGGTTGGTCAGGGTGTGATCTGAGTGGGCATTCTATGTTACATGTCTAGTTTGTCTAGTTCTATGTTCGGCCTGATATGGTTCTCAATCAGAGGCAGGTGTTCGTCATTGTCTCTGATTGGGAACCATATTTAGGTAGCCTGGGTTTCACTGTGTGTTTGTGGGTGATTGTTCCTGTCTATGTGTTTTTCACCAGATAGGCTGTTTTAGGTTTTCGTTACGTTCATCACGTTCTTTATTTTGTAGTGTTTGCATTGATTCGTGTTTTACGTTTGTTCATTAAAACATGGATCGCAATCTACACGCTGCATTTTGGTCCGACTCACCTTCTCATACGGAAAACCGTTACACTCTGTTTTGGAAGATACGGACCTCATGAGGAGGTGAAATCACTGGCAAAATGGTTGTGCGCTACACAGCGCTGAGGTTGCCTACCAGCTGGTTTCACTCGGCAACGTTGACCTACAGATACATTTTGTGTGGAAAAGAGGGAGTGAGCACAGATTTTTATGCTAATCAACACCATCTACACAGGAGTTGTGAATTGTAGGGAATTGCCACACACCATGTGTTAAATTTGACATTTTTACATTTTGGTAATTTAGCAGACGCTCTTATCCAGAGCGGCTTACAGGAGCAATTAGGGTGAAGTGCCTTACTCAAGGGCACATGGGCAGTTACTGGCCCAACCTCTTAACCGCTAGGCTACCACCCAGCGCACTAAATAGAAGCCATTAGCCATTAGTCAAAAAATATTACCAAAATTAAGAATGTGACTGCTGAAGCAGTCACACTAAAAAGTCAGAAATAAGTAAAAGATTGAGAGTGTGACTGCTGAAGCAAGTCACATTAATCATTATTTTACAGTATAGAGGAAACAGAGTGATAGCATGTTACAGTAATAAGCCAGCAGGGTTTGTGGAGCTGATGATTAGAATGCACACAAGTCACACTCCATTTGTGAGTAACCTCAAAGACTGGGCCACCAACAAACATGTTAACAATAGAGAAAATGCATCCCGTGACATTTTCACATGCAAATAGCACTCGATTTACATGATCTGTAGTTCTTTAGTAATGACTCAGTGGCAGAATGAGAGTTCATCAGAGCGGCCAGCACGCAGGCTCAACATGATGGCTAATTCAGCTCTCTGATTGGTGTAAGGTGCTTCGCTAAATGTGTTATACAATCAGGACAAGATGGAAAGGGTTAAACACTTTGATGTTCTGACAGATATGAGGAAACAAAGGCTTTATACAAATAGAGAGCTAGATTCCCACTGCAGTATCTGATAGGCTTCATTCCTGTAGTTCTTAGGTATGAATGAGAGTTGATCAGAAACTGTGCTACCTGCCACAGAACGTTATTTAAGGTTGAACAAGTTATAAGGCTGCACACTGCGGTACCTTCCACAGTAAAGGGGTAAAGGGATGGGATGAGCCCTTGTGCATAATGTTCCTTGCACAGTAACATGGTGAAGGGTGTGCCCACCTGGAAACGGCAAACAGTGGTTTCTAGCCACAATTCTAAACCTCTGTGGGAGGGGAAGGGAGTTGATGTTGAGAGAGCCTAGTAGTGACTATAATAAATAGTTGTGGTTTGGTTGCCATAGTGTAATAGTGACAGCAGGCAGTAGTAGTAGTAGTAGTAGTAGTAGTAATAGTAGTGGTACTAGTAAAAGGCCTAATAGCAGAGCAGTAATTGTAGTAACAGCAGTAGTAAGTTGCGAGTGAGTGTGGGTCATAATTAGTCAGATTGCAGTGATGCTGGTCTGTAGCCTCTTGGGCCATCCCAAGCTTCTTGTGTGTAAATCTTTAGTTTTGGCATACCGCCTTTTGTTTCCTATTTGTATACTATGTGTTGGTCACCATTTGGGGGGCTAGGTAGTTTCATAACACAGGACTTAGCTTTCAAATGAAGAGAGTATGCATTACACATTTGTAATGGTTTTACATTTTTATTAGGAATGGAAAGAGGAGCTATGGTCAATCTTCAGAGACAGATCTTACAAGGATGGAAATGATGAAGACAAGGAAAGGGATGACGACGATGACGATGATGATGAAAAGATATCAGCTTTGTATGGAAAAGATGGACGTGGGGCAACCTTAGAAGAACTAATGGACAGGAAGCACTTCAGAGAAATTCCAGAGTTTCGTTTATCAGTCAAGAAAATATTTCTATGTGACACAGTAAGTTACTGTCATGCTAGTTCACTTCTATGAAGATTGTGTGCTTTGGTGAAAATCATTGTTTTAAAAAATCATTTTAGGAAGGTAACCACAACTGATTGCAAATTATATTAAATCATGTATTTATTCCCTTACCAAAAAACTGGCTTCTGGCAAACAGTTGTGGCAAACCTTTGGCCAATTTGGCACAAATTTGCAGCAAGCGCATATTTTCACATGCAAATTATTTGCGGCAAACTACTGCAGCAAATTTGCAGAGACTTGTGAACTTATGGCATACAATTCTGAAAAGCTTGTGGCAAAAATGTAAGTGTTTGCTGCAAACATAGTGTACATATGAAATGAAATCAGGTTTTTGGTTACTCTGTGTTAACATTGAAATATTGTATCTACATAAACCAAATCACATTCACTTTAAATGAGTTGCTTCTCACAGAAAACTACACCAAGCATACTAAAATTACTAAATGTACTAAACATGTATGCAATGTCTTAACAGATCAAATTAATCCAATACAACTTGAAGTGAGCATGCTAATGACGATAAGAGCAAAGACCAGATATTTAGCAAATAAATGGTTTATTTTGTATTTTTATGTACAGTAGCTACAACATCTACATGAGAGAAATTTGAACACTAAGGGGATGTTGATATTAGGATGTTTAAAAGGGCAAATACATGAATGTACATGAGCCAAGTGACAATTGAGCAATAGCTTTCAACCAATGGAAGTTTAAAAGATAATTAACAAAATTTGATTCATGAAAATAACAAAACTAAATCAAACCCAGTTCAGAACTATTGCCTTTTTGGGTGAACTGTGGAAGTCCTTCATCCAAACCTTGTTGAATGCACTAAAACAATCAGAAAACACACAACAAAAACAAAATTAAGATACTGAAAAGATTTTCTATTTTGGCATCTTAAAAGGTAGGCTCAGCGGCTAATGGCCAGGTTTGGCTTTGGAAAAACTGGGTCAGCAGTTAAAAAGTTGCCTTGATATTGCAATGCTTCTCACTGAAACTGGCATTCTATATATTTTTCAGCAAGGAAACAATTGTTCTGCCTTTTATAAATGCTATATAAACAAACAAAGTATCGAGAATAAACTGGGACTAAGGTCTACTAAAAACAAATACATTTAAATGTGTGGCCAACTGTTCCTAGAGATCCACAGTATACACTATATGTCACTAAGACAGTTGTCTACTAGTTCTCTTCTTCCTGACTCAGGTATACAGAGCATTTGGAAAGTATTCAGACCCCTTGATTTTTTACACATTTTGTTACCTTACAGCCTTAGTTTAAAATCAGATTTTTAAAAATGCCTCAATCTACACACAATACCACATAATGACAAAGCGAAAACAGGTTTTTAGAAATTTGTGCAAATGTATTAAAAATAAACGGATACCTTATTTACATAAGTATTCAGACCCTTTGCTTGAAGACTCGAAATTGAGCTCAGGTGCATCCTGTTTCCATTGATGATCCTTGAGATGTTTCTACAACTTGATTGGAGTCCATCTGTCGCAAATTCAATTGATTGGACATGATTTGGAGAGGCACACATCTGTCTATATAAGGTCCCACAGTTGACAGTGCATGTCAGAGCAAACACCAAGCCCTGAGGTCAATGGAAATGTCCGTAGAGCTCCAAGACAGGATTGTGTTGAGGCACAGATCTGGGGAAGGGTACCAACAAATTTTTGCAGCATTGAAGGTCCCCAAGAACACAGTGGAGTTCCTCTGTGGAGATGGGAGAACCTTCCAGAACGACAACCATCTCGGCAGCACTCCACCAATCAGGACTTTATGGTAGAGTGGAAAGACAGAAGCCACTCCTCAGTAAAATGAACTTCACAGCCAGCTTGGAGTTTGCCAGAAGGCACCTAAAGGACTCTGACCATGAGAAACAAAATGATTTCATCTGATGAAACCAAGATTGAACTCTTTGGCCTGAATGCCAAGCATCACATCTGGAGGAAACCTGGCACCATCCCTATGGTATAGCATTGTAGTGGCAGCAACATGCTGTGGGGATGTTTTTCAGCGGCAGGGACTGGGAGACTAGTCAGGATGAAAGGAAAGATGAACGGAGCAAAGTACAGAGATATCCTTGACGAAAACCTGCTCTAGAGCGCTCAGGACCTCAGACTGGGGTGAAGGTTCACCTTCCAACAGGACAACAACCCTAAGCATCCAGCCAAGACAAACAACGCAGGAGTGGATTCGGGACAAATCTCTGAATGTCCTTAAGTGGCCCAGCCAGAGCCTGGACTTGAACCCTGATCAAACATCTCCGGAGAGACCTGAAAATAGCTGTGCAACGATGCTCCCCATCCAACCTGGCAGAGCTTGAGAGGATCTGCAGAGAAGAATGGGAGAAACTCCCCAAATACAGGTGTGCCAAGCTTGTAGTGTCATATCCAAGAAGACTCAAGGGGTTAATCGCTGCCAAAGGTTTTTCAACAAAGTACTGAGTTAAGGTTCTGAATACTTATGTAATTGTGATATTTATTTTATATACACATTTGCGAACATTTTAAGAAAAAACTGTTTTTGCTTTGTCATTATGGGGTATTGTGTGTAGATTGATGAAAAAAACAATTTTATCAATTTTAGAGTAATTAAGTGAGTAAAACAAAATGTGGAAAAAGTCAAGGGATCTGAATACTTTCAGAATGCACCGTAAATGCTCCTGAGTGGCGCAGCAGTCTAAGGCACTGAATCAGAGCTTGAGGTGTCACTATGGACACCCTGGTTCAATTCCAGGCTGCATCACAACCGGCCATGATTGGGAGTCCCATAGGACGGCGCACAATTGGCCCAGCGTCGTCTGGGTTTGGCCCGTGTAGGCCATCATTGTAAATAAGAATTTGTTCTCAACTCACTTGCCTAGTTAAATAAAGATTACATAAAATAAGTCCTGGGTTGAAGAAAAGCAACATAAAATTGAGTTATGCCTAATATGGCAAGTCATATTATTTTTCCAAAATGTAATATTGTTAACTTCATATCAACACTATGCATGCAAGAAGCCTTGACCTGGTGTACACATATTTATCTGTCCTCGGTTTTATTGAATGCCTCAATCTGTCTATTTGCGTTGTAACTGATTGCTTCTAGAAAGAGAGCAGGAACAGCACATGATCAAGATGCGCTAGCTACTAGTTTAAAGCAATGAAATACCTAATTATTACAAAGAATGAATGTTTGGGCTATATTTATGCGAATACATGCATTTGCTTACATTATTAAGCTTGTCCCCGGCAAGAAAACCAAAATTGTCACTCAAACAGAAGGGGGAACTAACAGACTCACTGACCAACAACCAAAACAAAACAGGTGGGGTTGTAGGAGGAGTTCTGAAAGACGGGGGTCCACTGAAAGTTGACTAGCAACAACAACTGGAACCCAAAATACACTCACCATGAGCACCCACTAATTTTGCCAAAGAAGAGGCAAACAAAAGAAAAACCCACACCAAACATAAAGACAGTATGCAACCCAAAACAAAATCAGACAAAGGAATATATTTTCTATAAATCAAATAGGGAGCGCCAACTACAGGTGTTGACCCTACACATCTCTCAAGACAACTAGAACACTGGGCCAGGCACTCTTAAATAGCACCTGGGCCAGCACAGCTGAAACACCTTCCCACTAAAGAGGTGGCAACCAGCACAGGTGTAACACATACTGACTAACGAGGGGACACCAATCGGTGTGCCCTATGTGCTAATGTGCTAAAGCCCAACCTCAAAACATAAATGGAAAAACCAAAGCCTGTAACAAGCTTGAAGATGATAAACTAATTTATCACTCAGAAAACGTGTTATGAGTGAGTGCACCACAAGCATCTTTCCAGGGTGTTAATGAATCCTCCTCCAACACCACGGGTAGGGGAAGGGTATCCATCTACAAAAGTGAAGTCTTGCTTTGATGTCAAGTCAGCTCATATTGTTGCTACCTTAGCTGTTGTGCTAGCTAACATGCTGGTGAACAGAGACACTAGCATATTGACATGCATATTGATATTAAAAGACAGCAATGTATTCACAAAAAATGTGTTTAGGCATAGCATTAGTTAGCTAGCTAGCTATCACATTAATTGTGAAAAAATAGGACAGCTAATGTTAGCTAGCTAAGCGCTAGCCAGTCAGGGGTGCTGACAGATTAAAACTGATATCAACTAAATGTGTTTCACTGTATCCCATAAAACATAACATTGCTAACTAGGCATCAATTAGCTAACACAATTTTAAAGTTTATTAAGATGTTTAAGTAATAAGTTAGACACTCACCGGACAACTTTGGTAGGTAGCTAGCTAGATGAATGGAAACCAAGCTTCCTACAGATTTTTCTAATCCCCTTGATTTGTCGTCAATGGATACAGGTCTTGGAATTCATGTGTTCACCAGAAGCGGCTTCTAGTAAACTCTTTGCCACTAGTGGGAATTGATTGTAAGCGATTGATGGAAAATATAGAACTACATCTTTTAGGCTCTTTGATCTTTGTCAAAGTGTTCCTTTGGAGAAAATAACTTAGTTTTTGTTCACCATTGCATGTAATGATACTTTATTACAATTGCAGGCAAAACAACTCTCTAAAAATATCACTTGTTACACACGGAGTGACACACAGAGTGATACATTTAAAAGACAGTATTGGCCGCTTGTGAAGTGTATAACCATCAAGGTGCCAAACTCCAAAGACCTGCTGGAGCATGTTGTGCTGGTTGATCTTCCAGGCAATGGAGACTGCAACAAGAGCAGAGATGAGATGTGGAAATTGGTAATTATTTACAATTCTTATTAGTAATGGTTCGATATTCTATTTAGAATTGTATACAACTTCTAATTTGGTTGATGTTAGATTAACATCGTAGGTACAGGGCCAAATGTCTGGCTATATCTATGTATTTGAGTTTATTTATATCTATGTTCAAATGATTAAACATATTAGGTAGGCATATGTATGTTATTAATATGATGTGTATTGTGTATTTTACACCATTAATGTTGGATGTTTTAAGTTAATGTTACACTTCTTTAGTTTGTTGGAAACTGCTCTGCTGTGTGGATTGTGAGCGACATTGCAAGAGCAACTTCAGAAAAGGAATCTTGGGAGATTTTAGACAGCACCGTTAGTCTCTTTGGACCTGGTGGAGAATGTCGAAGCATCAGTTTCATCTGCACCAAGACAGACGACATTGAGGAGAATCAAAAGGCTGATGCACGTACCTGTATTTTGCGCAGAAATGAAACAACCAAGAGGCAAGTGAGGGATAAATTCAACAAACAAAAAGAAGTTAAGGTAAGTTACAACTGACATAAAGGAATATTCTGTGACTTGTCAACATGCTCATACTGTATGTTGTAGTGGGGAAGATTTAGACATTTCATGGAATTAAATGAAAGCAAGATTACATTGTACACTAAAGCTTTTCATTAGACATTTGAGTTGTCTAATATACAAAACAAACAATTTAGTAATAGGTGCTTATTTGTATTTATGGTAAGGTAAGAAAGTTGTTCTAATCTGGTATTTATCAGTCATATCAAAATCTTCTAAATGTATTTAATTGTTTAAAAAAATTGTTGAAGCACAACTGTTTGCATGAGCATAATGAATATAGATTTTTTTTGAGCTTGCAAAATGTCAGTGTGTGGACATGATTTAATTGTCTGTCATTGTCTCATAAACACCTTTCAGAAACACTTCAGTGGGGGAAAGGATTTCCTTCAGGTGTTTACTGTGAGTTCCAAGGAATACCAAAAGGAAAAGCATTTGCAACAAGAAGAGACAGGTACGATAACTGAACGTTCTTATTGATTCTACAACATAGAGACACATAATTGTGTCCCCTATTTTTATGCCTATGCATTCTTTGAGATTGTTTGTGTTGTTAATTACTTTACATAGCAACAAACTTCACCTAAGCAGCATGCATATTTGAGTATGACCTGTCGTAGCTGGAAACTTTAAACATGCAATATGTCTTAATCAATAACAATTACAATTACAACCTGGACCATATGATACTCAATAATAATAGTGTGTATACATACAGCATGCTAAGCTATCCTCATATACTCTGAAACATTTCACTATATTCTATATTCTTCTCGGGAAATAACATTCTGCTCTTTTGACCACTACTAAGCGCTGATTCCTAATTTAAATTCTGCATGCAGAACTACGATCATGCCCATAATCAATAATTCAGTTAATCAAACTCGAACAGAAATAGGAAAATTAAATGATCAAGAAGTGAATCCAGGATCAATAAGAGCATCAAAGAACACTGACCTCAACCAAAGGTAGAAATAAATATCTGGTTTTGAACTGATGTTGCAGAAATACCCAAACTTCAGGAATTTCTCAGAAATCTCAATGATCGTCGCACAAAGACTTCAGTTTATGTTTCTGGAGCCTATGGGATCCTCTCTTTGATAGAAGGAGCCAAAAGCAGCGACATGGTATTGTACTTACAGCATGTTAATATACTCCTTATATGTGAGTCAGTGTATTATATTGATAATGTTGAGTTTGGATTTCAGACAGACAGCAAAGAAGAGGTGTGCCAGGTTCTGGAACAGAGGCTCAAGGATGAGATCAAGTCCATTGGTCAAACTATGGATGAGGCTTATGAGACTTTTGAACGATGCCTCTCAGAAGGAGTTCGACAGTCAGAAGAATCATGCGAGAAATTAATGAATAAAGTGATAGCACCAGTAAGCTACTTTTTAAAAAAGAACGTTTTAAGAATAGCCACTTTTGCACTGTCACCCTACACTGAGTTTGCCAAATATTAGGAACAACTTCCTAATATTGAGTTGCACCCGGTCTCTTTTGCCCTCAGAACAGCCTCAATTTGTTGGGGCATGGACTCTACAAGGTGTCGAAAGTGCTTCACAGGGTTGCTGGCCCATGTTGACTCCAATGCTTTCCACAGTTGTTCAAGTTGGCTGGATGTCCTTTGGGTGGTGGACCATTCTTGATACACACGGGAAACTGTTGAGTGTGAAAAACCCAGCAGCGTTGCAGTTCTTGACACAAACCGGTGCGCCTGGCACCTATAACCATACCCCGTTCAAAGGCACTTAATTGTTTGTCATACCGATTCACCCTCTGAATGGCACACATACACAATCCATGTCTCAATTGTCTCAAGGCTTAAAAATCCTTATTTAACCTGTCTCCTTGCCTTCATCTACATTGATTGAAGTGGATTTAACAAGTGAGATTAATAAGGAATGATAGTTTTTAGCTGGATTCACCTGGTCAGTCTTTGTCATGGAAAGAGCAGGTGTTCTTAATGTTTTGTAAACTCAGTGTACAGTATATCCGTGCTGGCCAGTTTGTGCTAGAGCCAGAGAAGCTGAAAATCAAGAGACTCAACCAGGATCCCCAAAGCAATGTGATTTACTTCTTGCAACTCAGTTTAGCGTGAGATAGAAACATAAAGTAAATGGGAGAGTAATCTTTCATGGACGGATGTAAGTAACATAACCGGTATTGGCAGCATCTGTTAACAGAGTGTGGGATGCGACGACTAACAGGGAAACAACGTTTTGCTTTCCGGTAAGGAGATGTATTTCCTTCTTCATGCATTTGAGCCAATCAGTTGTGTTGTCACAAGGTAGGGTTGGTATACAGAAGATAGCCCTATTTAGTAAAAGACCAAATCCATATTGACAGCTCAAATAAACAAAGAGAAACAACAGCCCATCATTACTTTACTTTAAGACAAGAAGGTCAGTCAACCTGGAAAAATGTCAAGAACTTTGAAAGTTTCTTCAAGTGCAGTTGCAAAAAACCTCAAGCACTGTGATGAAACTGGTTCTCATGAGGCCCGCCCGCCACAGCAAAGGAAGACCCAGATTTACCTCTGCTGCAGAGGATAAGTTTATTAGAGTTACCAGAAATCTGCAATGAACTACATCTCCAAACGCAGCCCAAAAAATGTTTCACAGAGTTCAAGTAACAGACATCTCAACATCAACTGTTCAGAGGAGACTGCGTGAATTAGGCCTTCATGGTTGAATTGCTGCAACGAAACCACTACTAAAGGACACCAATAATAAGAAGAGACTTGATTGGGCCAAGAAACATGAGCAATGGAAGTTAGACCGATGGTAATCCTTTGGTCTGATGAGTCCAAATTTGAGATTTTTGGTTCCAACCGCCATGTCTTTGTGAGATGCAGAGTAAGTGAGCGGATGATCTCTGCATGTGTGGTTCTCACCGTGAAGCATGGAGGAGGTGTGATGATGTGGGGGTGCTTTGCTTGTGACACTGTCAGTGATTTAATTAGAATTCAAGGCACACTTAACCAGAATGGCTACCACAGCATTCTGCAGCGATACGCCATCTCATCTGGATTGCGCTTAATGGGACTATCATTTGTTTTTCAACAGTACAATGACCCAAAACATACCTCCAGGCTGTGTAAGGACTATTTGACCAAGAAGGAGAGTGATGAAGTGCTGCATCAGATGACCTGGCCCCCACAATCACCTGACCTCAACCCAATTGAGATGGTTTGGGATGAGTTGGACTGCAGAGTTGAGGAAAATCAGCCAAGTGCTCAGTGTATGTGGGAACTCCTTCAAGACGGTTGGAAAAGCCTTCCAGGTGACTACCCCATGAAGCTGGTTGAGACAATGCCAAGAGTGTGCAAAGCTGCCATCAAGGCAAAGGGTACTTACTTTGAAGAATCTAAAGTTTAAAATATATATTTTTTGTTTACTACATGATTCCATGTGTGTTATTTCATAGTTTTGATGTCTTCACTATTATTATACAATGTATAAAATTGTCAAAATAAAAACCCTTAAAGGAGTAGGTGTGTCCAAACCTTTGACTGGTACTGTATATTTTTTTACTGATGTCTTCAAAAACGCCACTAAGGAACTCAAAGGCATTTACATCAGATCCCCGGATGATGCTTCAATCTACAACCTGCTTAGGCTCTGAGCAAAGACCAAAACACAAGAACATCTTGTCCATAAGGCCCTCTTTGCTGATGATTGTTCCTCAACGGATCTACCGCAACTCATGTGAGTTCCAGAATGTCGAGCACGTCACATACCTGGGGAGCACCATCTCTGAGGACGGCTCAAGCCAGTCATCGGGAAGACCGAGGAACAGGATACTCAACCATAACACCATCCCTCTTTCCACAAAACTGAAAACCTATACTATGGTAGTGATCACAAACCTGCTGTAGGGCTGTGAAACTTGGACCCTGAACTGTCACCACATCAAACAGCTGGAAACATTCCATACACAATCTCTGAGGTCTATTATGAGTATGCAGTGGTAAGACAAGGTCTCCAACCTGGAGGTAATGCAGAGGGCAAACAGCAGAAATGCACAGCTCCAATGGACTGGCCACACCATCAGGTTTCCCCAACACGGTCTCCCAAGAAGGATTTTCTTTGGCGAGCTGCAGCAAGGGCACTGAAAGGGCAGGCAAGCCCAAAAAGCACTTAAAAGACAACCAGCAGAAGGCAACTTGGAGCGAGAAAGAAGCAACCATCTAACTGAAGCCAGAGAAAAACATAATTACTGCACAAACCCGGGTCCAAAACACCAACAGAAGCACTTGTCTGTCCCTCATGACTCAGTCTGTGCTTCAAGACTCAAGAACCCACAATTAACCAAAGTAATGTGCACAAGTCGTCATTATCCAAACTACTGGAGAGCGAAAGAATGGTAGAGTTGTAAGTTCTTATCTCCATGAAGTTATCATGTATCCAGTCTCTCGATTTTCACATTTCTCTGGCGATAGCACCCATTGGTTTGCACAGATATACTGTAGGCTTGCACGAAACTGGAAAAGCAACTATTGAAGAGATACTCACACATGACAGATTTCCAGTGCTGTGCTGTTAAAAATGTTAAACATATTTTCATTTTTTCTTCCCAGAGAGGGAAAAAAGCTAATGGATATCATCAAGTAGTGAAGTCTTTATGCAAGAATGGCGGCGTTCACAAACCGAAAAGGGAAAGGAGAAGGGAAATAAACCTTAATGAGAGTTTAGCCTCATGTATGAGAAGTCTCATTGATGAACAGTTCAAGATACATTTCCCGTAAGTCATTTAATCATTCTCTCTCTCTCTCTCTCTCTCTCTATGTATATATATATATATATATATATATATATATATATATATATATATATAGTGCATTTGGAAAGTATTCAGAAACCTTGACTTTTTCCAAATGTTGTTATGCTACAGGCTTATTCTGAATTTGATTAAATATTTTTTCCCCCTCATCAATCTACACACATAATGACAAAGTGAAAACAGGTTTTTAGAATTTACCTTTTTAACATAACTATTCAGACCCTTTGATATGAGTATCGAAATTGAGCACAGATGCATCCTGTTTCCATTGATCATTCTTGAGATGTTTCTACAACTAGATTGGAGTTCACCTGTGGTAAATTCAATTGATTGGACATCATTTGGAAAGGCACACACCTGTCTATGTAAGGTCTCACAGTTGACGGTGCATGTCAGAGCAAAAACCAAGCCATGAGGTCGAAGGAATTGTCCGTAGAGCTCCGAGACAGGATTGTGTCGAGGCACAGATCTGGGGAAGGGTACCAAAACATTTCTGCAGAATTGAAGGTCCCCAAGAACACAGTGGCCTCCATTCTTAAATAGAAGAAGTTTGGAACCACCAAAACTCATCCTAGAGCTGGCCGCCAGGCCAAACTGAGCAATCAGGGGAGAAGGGCCTTAGTCAGGGCTGTGACCAAGAACCCAATTTTTGCAGCATTGAAGGTCCCCAAGAACACAGTGGAGTTCCTCTGTGGAGATAGCAGAACCTTCCAGAAGGGCAACCATCCCTGCAGCACTCCACCAATCAGGCCGTTATGGTAGAGTGGCCAGACTGAAGTCACTCCTCAGTAAAATGAACTTCACAGCCCACTTGGAGTTTGCCAAAAGGCACCTAAAGGACTCTCAGACCATGAGAAATAAGATTCTCTGGTCTGATGAAACCAAGTTTGAACTCTTCGGCCTGAATGCCAAGCGTCTCGTCTGGAGGAAACCTGGCACCATGCCTATGGTGAAGCATCGCGGTGGCAGCATCATGCTGTGGGGATGTATTTCAGCAGTAGGTACTGGAAGACTAGTCAGGATCAATGGAAAGACGAACAGAGAGAAGTACAGAGAGATCCTTGATGAAACTTAATACATTATAGAATAAGGCTGTAACGCAACAACATGGAGAAAGTAAAGGAATCTGAGTACTTTCTGAATGTGTGTAAATAATACACATGGAATGATTAGGGCCCTGTTAAATCACATCTACTAACCATCTTTCTGATTTCAACATATTGTGTTTCAGAAACGAGGGCAAAGGTGGCCCAATCAGGGAACAGATTGATACATTCACCCTTGACACAAACAGCTTGGTTGGGGAGCACCCGGAAGTGTCACTGCATCTGGCATTCCTCAAGACGGAGGTAGGGTTTAAAAAGAAAAAGAGAACGATATGTAAAGCTTGATAAAGAACGGTGATAATAGCAAGAGCATTGTGCAGTTTTCTCATGTCCTTCCTGTATTCAATTGTTACCATGCACCTGCAACAAAGATAGAAGATAGCTCAGGTGTGCGAGTGCCTTTTTGAAATTTTAAACAAACAATCAGGAAATGCAACATTGAACCCCTCCCCCCTCCCCCACTCACCCAATCTTTAGAAAGTAGCCATGTAAACACACCGTCCAGAAATAAGGTTACTATTATCTGTTCCATAGACTGCTTACAAGGTAAGGAAAAGACTTAAATTAGGGTCTTCTTGACCATGTTTTTCTATCTGAAAGGAAACTGAATTGAAGGCAAAACTAATCTTTGACCTCCGTGAGAAAAAGAAAAAAATCTACTCCACTTTAACCGAGTCAATCAAGGACACCATGCATCGATGCTATATAAGTAAGTCTTAAAATGAAAATATATTATCTGAGAAAGTGTTGTATTCTAGTTATGAAAATTATAATGATATTTGGGAAGTAACACGTTCTTAAACATATTTAAATGTATTAATAGCAGATACAATGGTTATGGAAACAATATGATGACTGTGTTTTAGGGGCATCAGAGCATACAGGAAAAGATTCTCTGAAAAGGATGAAAGATGATTTACATCAGCACATGAAGAATAACAACATTTTCCAGAAGGCCAAGGAAGATATGCTGGTTTGTTTAACCAACCTGAAGGTTTGACACATTGTACCATAGAGTTAGAGTTTGAAAAATGCATTTAAGTGACACTCAACAATGATACAATAATACAAAATACTGATAAACAAATAACACATGAAATTGAGTTTTGAGGCACTAAAAACAATCATGGTCAAACATGGTGCATGCTTCATCTATAATACATTACATCATCTATACACATGTATGCATAAAAACAATCATGGTCAAACATGGTACATGCTTCATCTATAATACATTACATCATCTATACACATGTATGCATAAAAACAATCATGGTCAAACATGGTACATACATTACATCATCTATACACATGTATGCATAAAAACAAACAATAAAAGGGTAATGATTGACTTTGACTACATGTCCATAATGCATTTATTACCCTAAGCATTTCATGAACGCGTTTGGGACCTGTAATAACACATCAGTAAAGATTATTGAAATATATTCATAGCATATCTATAGTTCATTCGCGTCATGCTATGCAAAAGCTCATATTTAGGTACAGTATCCTAATAGATGCATCATTACAATGACAGCCTAGTGTCATCATTATGGCTGTTCTCAAAAGTGTGCTTCTGCCATACCCGTGCTAGAGACTATGCCAAACCACGTTTTGAAAATGAAGCTGAAATGTAGCATGTACCAGCCCCATTTCTCCCACCGGCCACTATAGGCCCATGACTTACCTTCTTCTTCCTCTCACTGAGGTCGATGGTGCATGAAGATCCCCACAGGGTTGAATCCCTAGGGTTCATTTTATTAATCAAATCGTGTAGTTGAGGTTCATATCATAACTCATTAACAGTCCTCCTCCACATCACAATTACGATGGTGACATTTACCGCAGACTGGAAGAAACTTTTTCCTTTAACGAGTCTGACGAGAAGTATATCCTGCTTTCACTGGAACAGGCCCAGATCCACGCCTTATGTGTGAAGAAAAGACGCCGGAAAAGGGGGCGCAGATCGGGGATCCTTTTGAAAATCCGTAGGCGAGCGAGTAAACTCCCAATGCCTTACATTCTTCTTGCTAAGGTGCAATTGTTAGAAGATAAAATTGATGACCTACTATTAAGATTATCCTACCAACCCGACATTAAAAACTGTAACATCTTATGTTTCACCGAGATGTGGCTGAACGAAGAAACGGACAATATAGAGCTGGCGGAATTTTCCTTGCACCGGCAGAACGGAGATGCTACCTCTGGAAAGACGAGGGGTGGGGGTGTGTCTTTTTGCCAATAACAGCTGGTGCACGATGTCTAATATTAAAGAAGTCTCGAGCTATTGCTCGCCTGAGGTAGAGTACCTTGTGATAACTGTCGACAATACTATCTACCAAGAGAGTTCTCATCTGTATTATTCGTAGCCATCAATTTACCACCACAAAACGAAGCTGGCACTAAGACCACTCTCAACCAACTCTATAAGGCCATAAGCAAAGAAGAAAATCTCACCCAGAATTGGCGCTCCTAGTGGCCGGGGACTTTAATGCAGGTAAACTTAAATCAGTTTTACCAGCATGTCACATGTGCAACCAGAGGGAAACAAATCCTAGACCACCTTTACTCCACACACAGAGATGCATACAATGCTCTCCCCCAACCTCCATTTGGCAAATCTGACCACAATTCTATGCTCAGGCTTCCTGCTTACAAGCAAAAACTAAAGAAGGAAGTACCAGTGACTCGCTCAATAAAGAAGTGGTCAGATGACGCAGATTTTGTTGTATAACCCACAGTAAAATAATGCATGAGCTTCAGTTTCAAAGAAAATCGGCGTTACAAAAAGTACATATACGTTTATCTAGGGGAGCGTTTTATTTTGACCTGTCTCAATAGAGAGAGGGGCCACTCCACATCTAGATTTGGCAAAATAGTGTCGATATTGCTTGGATAAAACTGTACGTACATAGGGTTTTGTCCCAAAAGTTACTTTCAGGTCTGTTAATCAGCAACATCACAATCCCATAAAAATACACTTTTACATAGATGTTCATTTGTCATGCTGCAAATCTCTGAAAATTCAAAAGAAATACATTGCCACTGGTGAAGCCATATAGGTCTGTAGTCCATATCGCCTTGAATAGCAGCATGTGGCATGTACACTACCGGTCAAACGTTTAGAACACCTACTCATTCAAGGGTGTTTCTTAATTTAGTCTATTTTCTACATTGTGCTGTTTGAGAGAATGCCAAGAGTGTGCAAAGCTGTCATCAAGGCAAAGGTTGGCTATTAGAAGAATCTCAAATATAAAATATATTTTGATTTGTTTAACACTTTTTTGGTTACTACATGATTCCATATGTGTTATTTCATAGTTTTGATGTCTTCACTATTATTCTACAATGTAGAAAATACTAAAAATAAAGAAAAACCCTTGAATGAGTAGGTGTTCTAAAACTTTTAACCGGTAGTGTATGTTAGTGTTCAAATGAAGTACAGCAGATGGATTGATGTTTGCTAAAGGTAAATGTACTCAAGTGTTGTTGCTATTGTCATACTGCCTTCACACAGCAGGTTAGAGGTGCATTTTCAGATGGGTTTAGGTTAGTACTCTTCTTGGGATCTGCATGTTTCCACAGGCCACCATAGCGATTATGAGCACACTTGCTGAATTCAAGTATTTGCGGCTTGAAAGCACACCAAAATGCACTTAAGAAGAACTTAGTTTATGAACACCCGATGCACAGCATTTAGACCTGATTGTGGTAAAGTACAATCATCACTTGGTGTGAGAGTGGACTAAATAATTATTTCTGTCCTGTATTAGGATCACATCATGATGCAACTGAAGTGTAAACTACAAGAATCGATGGATCTCTCACTCAAGACCCCCAACAGCTCATTCCTCCCAGGTAAATGAAGGGACCAAATGCTTTAGTTATTCCAATATAGTTATAATCAAGTCAAGTACTCGTCAGAACATGTCTGGAAACCATGTCCCCTTTATCTTGAGCTGCATTTAACTTGTGTCATAAGTAAATGTTTTCAAGTTATACATTACTCACGTTACTTACAATCTTGTTGTTTATAACAAATTGAGTAATAAACTTTTATTTTGGGTTATAATAAAGTAAGACAAGAACACAAAAACATTTCAGGATTTTAGTCCATGGCAGTCTAAAGTTCAGGATTTTACAACTTGATGTTAGTGGGAGCTGGTGAGCTTGGAGCCATGTGCAGAGAAGAGACCAGTTGAGGAATCAGTGCTTAAGGATAAACATAAATTCTTTACTGAGAAACGGTAACCGAAGGATCACAGTAACACTGGGAAAACCAACAAACACCATCTCAAACTCACTCAGGAGACAAATGTACATGGCAAACAATTCAAGCTTCTGCAAAGGAAAACAGAAAACACACCTCTTTTAACAGGGAAATCATAATGAGTAATAGGACACACCTGAGTGTCATTACTGTCTCTAGGACGGTCTCTGCTGCCCTCTGGTGACAGGTGGCCAGGAGAAACTGTAATCCACGTGGCCAGGAGAAACTGTAATCCACGTGGCCAGGAGAAACTGTAATCCATGTGGCCAGGAGAAACTGTAATCCATGTGGCCAGGAGCAACTGTAATCCATGTGGCCAGGAGAAACTGTAATCCATGTGGCCAGGAGAAACTGTAATCCATGTGGCCAGGAGAAACTGTAATCCATGTGGCCAGGAGAAACTGTAATCCATGTGGCCAGGAGAAACTGTAATCCACGTGGCCAGGAGAAACTGTAATCCACGTGGCCAGGAGAAACTGTAATCCACGTGGCCAGGAGAAACTGTAATCCACGTGGCCAGGAGAAACTGTAATCCACGTGGCCAGGAGAAACTGTAATCCACGTGGCCAGGAGAAACTGTAATCCACGTGGCCAGGAGAAACTGTAATCCACGTGGCCAGGAGAAACTGTAATCCACGTGGCCAGGAGAAACTGTAATCCACGTGGCCAGGAGAAACTGTAATCCATGTGGCCAGGAGAAACTGTAATCCATGTGGCCAGGAGAAACTGTAATCCATGTGGCCAGGAGAAACTGTAATCCATGTTTGGTTTTCTTCAAACAGCCACTACAAACCTCAGCTAACTTTAGCCACCACAAGCTAACAAACAATATAAATTATGGGGACATATGAGCATGTGTTTTTTTACTTAAAAAGAAATGGTCAAATCACCCTAAAGTAACAAACCAAATATAAAACCAAATATAATTAATTTCAGGGGATTGGCCACTATCTAACATCAAAATATACAAATCTTAAAAGCTGATGCTTGTTCTGAATGTTTTCTCTTGTGCAGATGATGTCACTGTGGAGTATAACAAGATGAAGATGTACTATGAGAAACTGATGGGTTGCGCTAGTACAGTACAAATCACTCCAAGACTGGATTTACACACAAAAACTACCATATTTGAATCACAGTCTGGGAATGGTAGGAAGCGTGTGAAGGTATGCTTGTGGGGAGTTGATTAACCACATCTCAACCATAGGAATTCAGTCTGAGAGTATTTGATCCCATGTACTATTGTTACCTGGTCTTCCTTTTTCTGTTACAGGTGTCAACAAGTGTAACAATGTTAAATCCTGAGATTGTCAAAGATCTTACAACACATGACCGCAAGCCTACGTATAGGTAACTAGGGATCACTGAAACTTCCACGACTTTATCATGGCCTTTTCCTATGGTCATGTTTACCAAAAGAGTGCTTGACTCTTTTTATTCCCCCCAAAAGTTTACAACTGTCATCTTTTCCTTTTGTCTGCATCGCAGGCTTCAATGCCCAAAGGCAGGTCTTTTCCAGTGCAGTTCCACTGGTCTGGTGTTTCTGATGGAAGGGAAGGGAGATGTGGTTTACAAGGTGACTCAATGGGACAGGAGCCTCCTGGGCTCCATGACACCAGCAGGACCCCTATTCAGCATTGACTGTCCTGAGCAGTCTGTCTGCAAACTGCATCTCCCGCACTGTATGTGTGATGGTAAGTGATGCATCACTGTATGTGTGATGGTAAGTGATGGATCGCTGTATGTGTGATGGTAAGTGATGCATCGCTGTATGTGTGATGGTAAGTGATGCATCGCTTTATGTGTGATGGTAAGTGATGCATCGCTGTATGTGTGATGGTAAGTGATGCATCGCTGTATGTGTGATGGTAAGTGATGCATCGCTGTATGTGTGATGGTAAGTGATGCATCGCTGTATGTGTGATGGTAAGTGATGCATCGCTGTATGTGTGATGGTAAGTGATGCATCATTTCAGTATATTGATTGTTTTAATATACAATATCAAGGTTATTCTAACACAATTATAAAACAGCTATAATGGGACACTAACACTGAATAATACATCCAATAATAATACATACTTTGGATGAAACTTACAGTAAATTAAAGCATTATTTACAGTAAATTAAAGCATTATTTACAGTAAATTAAAGCATTATTTACAGTCAATAAAATAATTGTTCTTATTCTGCAGAGAAGGATGACAATGTGTCCGTGGCCCATGTTACTGATGGCAACATGGAGATTGTTCAGCCACTCAAGACGACTGCTACACACGTGATTGTAAACATCACACACCTCTCCCTCTTTGGCCTCATCAGGGATGTGTTCTCCTTCCTCCCGGTCCGAAGCCAGGTGCTGCTGTTCCTCCGACCACAAGGGAACAGACCACAGAAGCGCATACTGAATGTTATTTTGTTGCCCAAGAATGTGCCACTTTGTGAGGTAATGTTTACAGTATGAAGGAATTCATTCTGCACACGGCAAGAGTTGTTTTGTAGAATGAACTTGAACGTAGATATTGTTCTAGCTGGATAAATGGTGGTAAAATGGCTCATTACCATTCCTTGATTTCTTTCAGAACTGTTAGTGTGAATGTGTTTGATCAGTTTGCCTTGAAGTAATGCACCTTTATTCTTTGAAGGTGGAATACCAACAGAGGGGGAGTACTTTCATTCAAACCAGCTCCAACTGCACATTGACTCCTAGAGGAAAATATGGCCTCTGCTGTGAGCTGGTGGCAAATTTTAGCATACAGCCAAAAGTAAGCATGGCCATCACATTCTACCATACATTCCTATATGCACTGAGTGTACAAAACATTAAGGACACCTGCTCTTTTCATGACATTGACTGAGCAGATGAATCTTGTTAAATCCACTTTAATCAGTATAGATGAAGGGGAGGAGACAGGTTAAATAATATTTTTTAAGCCCTGAGACAATTTAGGTATGGATTGTGTATGTGGGCAATTCAGAGGGTGAATGGGCAAGACAAAATATTTAAGTGCCTTTGAACAGGGTATGTATGGTACAGCAGTTGGCTTGTGTCAAGAACTGCAACACTGCTGGGTTTTTCAAGCTCAACAGTTTACCGTGTGTATCAAGAAAAACCACCCAAAAGACATCCAGCCATGATTACAAAACTGTGGGGAGTGGGGTTGTGACTCAATATTAGGAAGGTGTCCTTAATGTTTTGTACACTCAGTGTAAGTATTCCTTTGTAATGTGCTACTACTGGTTTGTGGTGTTGGGTTTGATGTGTGGTTTTTATGTGCATGTACCTGACACCAGGAAGTTCCCACAATAAAAATTTTCTATGTGCTATATGTCCAGCTACAGTAATTCTATCTCTCTGTTACTGTCTACATTTGGCTAATATTATTTTTCATCTTGTGTTTCAGAGTGGGCAGTTAGACTATGACTACAGCCCAAACTTCCACCCCACATTTCAGGTGTTTTTAGACTGCATGTCGGGTGCGGAGAACATCAGACTGAGTCTTTTAGACAGAGGAAGTAACGACCAAAGAGTGTGGGAGTGTCTAATTCCAACAGGTTAGATCAAATGCCAGTTTGTTATGAACCTGTACACCCCTCACCCCCTACTTATTTAAACTGTATACAACACACTGTACACCCCTCACCCCCTACTTATTTAAACTGTATTCAACACACTGTACACCCCTCACCCCCTACTTATTTAAACTGTATACAACACACTGTACACCCCTCACCCCCTACTTATTTAAACTGTATACAACACACTGTACACCCCTCACCCCCTACTTATTTAAACTGTATTCAACACACTGTACACCCCTCACCCCCTACTTATTTAAACTGTATACAACACACTGTACACCCCTCACCCCCTACTTATTTAAACTGTATACAACACACTGTACACCCCTCACCCCCTACTTATTTAAACTGTATACAACACACTGTACACCCCTCACCCCCTACTTATTTAAACTGTATACAACACACTGTACACCCCTCACCCCCTACTTATTTAAACTGTATACAACACACTGTACACCCCTCACCCCCTACTTATTTAAACTGTATTCAACACACTGTACACCCCTCACCCCCTACTTATTTAAACTGTATACAGCACACTGTACACCCCTCAACCCCTACTTATTTAAACTGTATTCAACACACTGTACACCCCTCATCACCTACACATTTCAACTGTATTCAACACACAGGATAAAATAAATGTGATTTGATTTTCTTCTCCACAACTTCAGATTTTGAACCACCTCAAGTCAGTCCGATCAACCCTCATCCTGGTAGGGTTTTGTTTCTCATTGTCTATGGCTACATGTCTGATATGGAATGTGTTTAAGTCTTGTCTTGCACAAAATGATGTACATCATCAAGTGATCAGTCTTGTTAAGAGAGACACATTCAGGTCATCAAATATGTTTTGTTGTATTTAGTGGCTTGTTTTGTAGAACACATTTGTTCTTATGGGTTTTAGTTAATTATGGCTCTAATAATATAACCATTTTCTGACATGAATCTCAGGTGCTGAGGCTGTACTGAAGCAGCTCTCGGAGCAAGCGTTTGTGGATAAGCATATGGCTGATCTCATTCAGAGGGTCAAGATGGTGCTGGATGTAGCAGATGACCTGCTTTTGGAGGAGATGATCCCAGATGAATTGCACTCAAGACTCCTTATGGCTGGGACCAGTCAGGAACAAATGAGACTAATGTCGGATGCTTTACAAGCAGGAGGAACAAGAGTGAAATCTGCCTTCTACAAAGCTCTCCTTAACCATGAACCTCGTCTTGTCCAGGACCTGGGTAAGATCAAACTCCTCTGGTCCCCTGAAGCTCAGTTGGTAGAACATGGTGCTTGCAATGCCAGGATAATGGGTTCACTTCCCATGACCACCCATATGTAAAAATATATGCAGAAATATATATAGTCCCTTTGGATAAAAGCATTTGATGACTGTCATATCATTTATTATTATTGCTCTCCCACTATGAGTAGCTGAAACATGGAGGGACATTAGTACGGCCCCTGTAACTTGCAAAGTTTCCCAAAACAACCATCATATTTCAAATAGACGGCCCTCACTTAGGGCTTGTACAGACATGAACTATTCGTCTGTCCATCAGATATTCAACTCATTTCATTGTTATCGATATTGCAGCATTGTGTGCATGGCATTCCCCCCCATTATTTTGTTGCATAAATAATCACTGCCCTCTTACAGACATCATACAGTATATTTAAAGATCAGTTTACAAATCAAATCAAATCAAATCAAATTTGTCACATACACATGGTTAGCAGATGTTAATGCGAGTGTAGCGAAATGCTTGTGCTTCTAGTTCCGACAATGCAGTAATAACAAGTAATCTAACTAACAATTCCAAAACTACTGTCTTGTACACAGTGTAAGGGGATAAAGAATATGTACATAAGGATATATGAATGAGTGATGGTACAGAGCAGCATAGGCAAGATACAGTAGATGGTATCGAGTACAGTATGTACAAATGAGATGAGTATGTAAACAAAGTGGCATAGTTAAAGTGGCTAGTGATACATGTATTACATAAGGATACAGTCGATGATATAGAGTACAGTATATACGTATGCATATGAGATGAATAATGTAGGGTAAGTAACATTATATAAGGTAGCATTGTTTAAAGTGGCTAGTGATATATTTACATCATTTCCCATCAATTCCCATTATTAAAGTGGCTGGAGTTGAGTCAGTGTCAGTGTGTTGGCAGCAGCCACTCAGTGTTAGTGATGGCTGTTTAACAGTCTGATGGCCTTGAGATAGAAGCTGTTTTTCAGTCTCTCGGTCCCAGCTTTGATGCACCTGTACTGACCTCGCCTTCTGGATGATAGCGGGGTGAACAGGCAGTGGCTCGGGTGGTTGATGTCCTTGATGATCTTTATGGCCTTCCTGTGACATCGGGTGGTGTAGGTGTCCTGGAGGGCAGGTAGTTTGCCCCCAGTGATGCGTTGTGCAGACCTCACTACCCTCTGGAGAGCCTTACGGTTGAGGGCGGTGCAGTTGCCATACCAGGCGGTGATACAGCCCGCCAGGATGCTCTCGATTGTGCATCTGTAGAAGTTTGTGAGTGCTTTTGGTGACAAGCCAAATTTCTTCAGCCTCCTGAGGTTGAAGAGGCGCTGCTGCGCCTTCTTCACGATGCTGTCTGTGTGAGTGGACCAATTCAGTTTGTCTGTGATGTGTATGCCGAGGAACTTAAAACTTGCTACCCTCTCCACTACTGTTCCATCGATGTGGATAGGGGGTGTTCCCTCTGCTGTTTCCTGAAGTCCACAATCATCTCCTTAGTTTTGTTGACGTTGAGTGTGAGGTTATTTTCCTGACACCACACTCCGAGGGCCCTCACCTCCTCCCTGTAGGCCGTCTCGTCGTTGTTGGTAATCAAGCCTACCACTGTTGTGTCGTCCGCAAACTTGATGATTGAGTTGGAGGCGTGCGTGGCCACGCAGTCGTGGGTGAACAGGGAGTACAGGAGAGGGCTCAGAACGCACCCTTGTGGGGCCCCAGTGTTGAGGATCAGCGGGGAGGAGATGTTGTTGCCTACCCTCACCACCTGGGGGCGGCCTGTCAGGAAGTCCAGTACCCAGTTGCACAGGGCGGGGTCGAGACCCAGGGTCTCGAGCTTGATGACGAGCTTGGAGGGTACTATGGTGTTGAATGCCGAGCTGTAGTCGATGAACAGCATTCTCACATAGGTATTCCTCTTGTCCAGATGGGTTAGGGCAGTGTGCAGTGTGGTTGAGATTGCATCGTCTGTGGACCTATTTGGGCGGTAAGCAAATTGGAGTGGGTCTAGGGTGTCAGGTAGGGTGGAGGTGGTATGGTCCTTGACTAGTCTCTCAAAGCACTTCATGATGACGGATGTGAGTGCTACGGGGCGGTAGTCGTTTAGCTCAGTTACCTTAGCTTTCTTGGGAACAGGAACAATGGTGGCCCTCTTGAAGCATGTGGGAACAGCAGACTGGTATAGGGATTGATTGAATATGTCCGTAAACACACCGGCCAGCTGGTCTGCGCATGCTCTGAGGGCGCGGCTGGGGATGCCGTCTGGGCCTGCAGCCTTGCGAGGGTTAACACGTTTAAATGTCTTACTCACCTCGGCTGCAGTGAAGGAGAGACCGCATGTTTTCGTTGCAGGCCGTGTCAGTGGCACTGTATTGTCCTCAAAGCGGGCAAAAAAGTTATTTAGTCTGCCTGGGAGCAAGACATCCTGGTCCGTGACTGGGCTGGATTTCTTCCTGTAGTCCGTGATTGACTGTAGACCCTGCCACATGCCTCTTGTGTCTGAGCCGTTGAATTGAGATTCTACTTTGTCTCTGTACTGGCGCTTAGCTTGTTTGATAGCCTTGCGGAGGGAATAGCTGCACTGTTTGTATTCGGTCATGTTACCAGACACCTTGCCCTGATTAAAAGCAGTGGTTCGCGCTTTCAGTTTCACACGAATGCTGCCATCAATCCACGGTTTCTGGTTAGGGAATGTTTTAATCGTTTCTATGGGAACGACATCTTCAACGCACGTTCTAATGAACTCGCACACCGAATCAGCGTATTCGTCAATGTTGTTATCTGACGCAATACGAAACATCTCCCAGTCCACGTGATGGAAGCAGTCTTGGAGTGTGGAGTCAGCTTGGTCGGACCAGCGTTGGACATACCTCAGCGTGGGAGCCTCTTGTTTTAGTTTCTGTCTGTAGACAGGGATCAACAAAATGGAGTCGTGGTCAGCTTTTCCGAAAGGGGGGCGGGGCAGGGCCTTATATGCGTCGCGGAAGTTAGAGTAACAATGATCCAAGGTCTTTCCACCCCTGGTTGCGCAATCGATATGCTGATAAAATTTAGGGAGTCTTGTTTTCAGATTAGCCTTGTTAAAATCCCCAGCTACAATGAATGCAGCCTCCGGATAAATCGTTTCCAGTTTGCAGAGAGTTAAATAAAGTTCGTTCAGAGCCATCGATGTGTCTGCTTGGGGGGGGGATATATACGGCTGTGATTATAATCGAAGAGAATTCTCTTGGTAGATAATGCGGTCTACATTTGATTGTGAGGAATTCTAAATCAGGTGAACAGAAGGATTTGAGTTCCTGTATGTTTCTTTCATCACACCATGTCACGTTGGCCATGAGGCATACGCCACCGCCCCTCTTCTTACCAGAAAGATGTTTGTTTCTGTCAGCGCGATGCGTGGAGAAACCCGTTGGCTGCACCGCTTCGGATAGAGTCTCTCCAGTGAGCCATGTTTCAGTGAAGCAAAGGACGTTACAGTCTCTGATGTCCCTCTGGAATGCTACCCTTGCTCGGATTTCATCAACCTTGTTGTCAAGAGACTGGACATTGGCAAGAAGAATGCTAGGGAGTGGTGCACGGTGTGCCCGTCTCCGGAGTCTGACCAGAAGACCGCCTCGTTTCCCTCTCTTTCGGAGTCGTTTTTTGGGGTCGCTGCATAGGATCCACTCCGTTGTCCTGTTTGTAAGGCTAATTAAGCAGATAATTCCTGCTATAATATTGTAAGGTATTTTTGCAGAGTCCAGTGCAGTTTTGTGGACAGAGCGTGTATTCATGTGTGTATTCTCATAGTGTGTATTCTCATAGTGTGTATTCTCATAGTGTGTATTCTTATGTATTTTGATGGGAAGTATGTACATTTACAGTAACATTTCTAATCCCATTCTTCTACCAATGGCAGCAGCAGCTTCCCACTGATGAATGTCATGACCTGGGTTGGTCCTCGACCGCTGGACAAAGGGCAGCAAGCGGTCGCTCTTCCAGAGCAGGATGTCAGAATACTACAGTCACTAGGCTCCTAATCTGCATCGGAGTGTTGGGAGATAAGACTGACAGCAAGTCTATGATGATTTAAAGTTAAAGATGTTATGGTCTTGTGTTTGTGCTAACATTCCACTACTTGACACTTCTTGTCATGCTAGACAGTCTGGCATGACAAAATCAATCAAAATCAAAAATAAATGTATTCATCACGCGCACAGAATACACTGTGTGTAAATTAATGAGTGTGGGTGTGCGTGCGTCTGTGTGGGTGGGAATGTGTGGAGTGCTGTGTGTAGACAGCCAGTGATTGCAGGTAGACAGTCATTGATAAGCTGTTCAGCAGTTTTAATGCTTCAGAGCTCAACCCCAGTGATGAACGGTGCAGACTTCACCACCACCCAGTCTTGTGGTGGAGGGCGGTGCAGCTGCCGTACCAGGCGGTGATACAGCCAGTCAGTATGCAGCTCAATGGTACATCTGTAGAAACTGGTGGCAAGTCTTTTCAGCCACCTGAGGAAGAACAGGCACTGGCGTGCCTTCTTGATAAATGCAGCAAGGAGTGGCAAGGAGTGGAATGTTACCACAAACACACCAGATTCCTTCAGGCTAGTAGTGTGTCCTAGTGTTTACAGTCATTTGTAACAATGTTAATTTTTAAATGTCTTTTGTCTTTGTAATTACATTCTTTCTCTGTAATTGGGTGGTGCATTTCCTCATTTCTCTCATTTACTTATATTAATGTAGTGATTATAAATTACTATTTTAATGTTGAAATGTTGACATTTAACACCATTCAGTTTGTACAAATGTGTTGAACCAGAAGGGTGCAGAGTCATGTTATTAATAGTCAGATTGTGTGTTTCTGACGGGCTACTCTGTTCTCTGGTGGTACTGTGTTCCACACAGGTCCAGCCACCACAGAGATAGAAGGAAAATACTTATCATAGAGGGCCAACTTTAACCTTGTGATGGTCCAGTTGTTGCTGTTTACCACAGTTTCCATTCTATTTCTCTGAAATGTTGCCTTACTCTACATATGGAATAGCAAGCCTGTATGGAAACGGTGTAGTCAGAACAATAAATGCAGTTTTGAGTGTTGTCATATATTTTCTGTTTAATTAATTGGTCTGAATTTTCATATCTTATCAAAAGTCCTTTATTACACAGATGTTTACTAGGTTTTTTCTGCTTTTGAATGGAGGCATATTATTTGAGCTACTACAGTTTGTTAATAAGGTGTTGGTTTATTTTTCATTAATTCAAAGGATTGATGAGGTTTTGTTTATGCTTATTGATTCATCCTTTTATACCTGCTTTTATCCAGAAATAACAGCTGGATGTGTTTCTTTCCAATTGACCATTTAACTCAAATGTGTCAATGTGATGTTGTTATAACCTAATAGTTACATTTAGTCATTTTGTAATTGGTTGATTATTGTTATGTCCATTGTGGGGGAAAGAGGATGTTTGAAAATCTTGTCCTGTTATGGGTTCATTTCTCAATAAATAATGACTATAAATAGTTATGGTGTGGCGATTCCCTTCACATGAAACAACATGGTGTGGTGTTTAGGGTGAGGGGCGTTAATGATTGTCCTAACAAAATAACTACTATATGATCAATACCAATGTTCAACATGATTAGAATTCATTTTCAAATTCAAAATATCATGGGTCTTATTACAATAAATACATCATGCTAAATGTATATTATCAGCGTGTAACACTGCCATACTACACCACCCCAGGTTTAAACAGGAGCATAAGGAGCTCTGCCTAACATTATACACAGGCTCTAACAATCCAGGTTGAGCTGACAAATGTGGAAATGAGCAAACCATCACCAGGTAACAGTACAGTATCTATTTTCTCTGTTCTTTAGAGTTAGAAAAAGACAAGGCCCACTCAAAATGTAGATTAATGAACTAGATGGACAAACATCACCCAACGTTCATCATCAACAGGACAGTATATACTTACAACTAGAAAGGGACAGGGGGAAACTGGGCATCAAACTATAAATTATTCTTCAAAAACTGGGTCAAACTTAGATGTCAAATCAAAACCAGTAGCTTTATTTCCTCTCATCTGCTCCTTCCTCTGGGCGGCCACATCCAGGTCTCATCACACCTGATATTGATGAAACTCATCAGCCAATGAGAAGGTTACACAACAAGCATGGAAAATAGTGCCAAGGGCTTTGTCAACCATGTTACAAATGTACAAAACAAAGCACTTTTTGTATGTAATAACACTCACATTTCAAAGAGAAAGCTGCAACACCACACAACTACAAAATCAACCTACAGGAGGCCATATGTATAATGTTGCTGTAACCTACTGCTTTTAAAAACAGGTTTACATGAGCATGAATTCAAGTCATGGTTTTCACATGGTTGACCTTGTGGTTAGTGTTGGCTGAGCTGGTTCAGAAAAGGCTTGAGGTCCACACAGTGTACCTGAAGCTGATAGGTTACTTTAGTTTCCATTTCATGTTTTCTCACATCGACCAATAGATAATCTAGGTCTCGCTCATTCAAAAGAATGCTGCTACAGTGGGGCCATGTATTTTGTTTCTGGTGTCCTTTGACAGCGCTTTGGTCTTGGCCATAGTGGAGTTTGGAGTGTGACTGTTTGAGGTTGTGGACAGGTGTCTTTTATACTGATAACAAGTTCAAACAGGTGCCATTAATACAGGTAACGAGTGGAGGACAGAGGAGCCTCTTAAAGAAGAAGTTACAGGTCTGTCAGAGCCAGAAATCTTGCTTGTTTGTAGGTGACCAAATACTTATTTTCCACCATAATTTGAAAATAAATTCATTAAAAATCCTTCAATGTGATTTTCTGGAAAAAAACATTCTCATTTTGTCTGTCATAGTTGAAGTGTACCTATGATGAAAATTACAGGCCTCTCTCATATTTTTAAGTGGGAGAACTTGCACAATTGGTGGCTGACTAAATACTTTTTTGCCCCACTGTATTTGGCTAAGGTGTATGTTAACTTCCGACTTCAACTGTATAAAGAAGCAAAAAATACGAGAGAAAACATAAAACAAGAATTATTTATCCTGTCTGTCCCATCTCCCCTTCTCAGTAGATGCGACCCATTCCTATTCCTCCTCCCTCCCTCCAACACCACCTTTGTCTCCCCACCTCCCTCCCTCCCTCCAACCCCACCTTTGTCTCCCTCCCTCCCTCCAACACCACCTTTGTCTCCCTCCCTCCCTCCGTCCAACCCCACCTTTGTCTCCTCACCTCCCTCCCTCCCTCCAACACCACCTTTGTCTCCCCACCTCCCTCCAACACCACCTTTGTCTCCCCACCTCCCTCCCTCCCTCCAACACCACCTTTGTCTCCCCACCTCCCTCCAACACCACCTTTGTCTCCCCACCTCCCTCCAACACCACCTTTGTCTCCCTCCCTCCCTCCCTCCAACACCACCTTTGTCTCCCTCCCTCCCTCCGTCCAACCCCACCTTTGTCTCCTCACCTCCCTCCCTCCCTCCAACACCACCTTTGTCTCCCCACCTCCCTCCCTCCCTCCAACACCACCTTTGTCTCCCTCCCTCCCTCCGTCCAACCCCACCTTTGTCTCCTCACCTCCCTCCCTCCCTCCAACACCACCTTTGTCTCCCCACCTCCCTCCCTCCCTCCAACACCACCTTTGTCTCCCCACCTCCCTCCCTCCCTCCAACACCACCTTTGTCTCCCTCCCTCCGTCCAACCCCACCTTTGTCTCCTCACCTCCCTCCCTCCCTCCAACACCACCTTTGTCTCCTCACCTCCCTCCCTCCCTCCAACACCACCTTTGTCTCCCCACCTCCCTCCCTCCCTCCAACACCACCTTTGTCTCCCTCCCTCCGTCCAACCCCACCTTTGTCTCCTCACCTCCCTCCCTCCCTCCAACACCACCTTTGTCTCCTCACCTCCCTCCCTCCCTCCAACACCACCTTTGTCTCCCTCCCTCCCTCCGTCCAACACCACCTTTGTCTCCTCACCTCCCTCCCTCCGTCCAACCCCACCTTTGTCTCCCTCCCTCCCTCCGTCCAACACCACCTTTGTCTCCTCACCTCCCTCCCTCCGTCCAACACCACCTTTGTCTCCTCACCTCCCTCCCTCCGTCCAACACCACCTTTGTCTCCTCACCTCCCTCCCTCCCTCCAACCCCACCTTTGTCTCCTCACCTCCCTCCCTCCGTCCAACCCCACCTTTGTCTCCTCACCTCCCTCCCTCCCTCCAACCCCACCTTTGTCTCCCTCCCTCCCTCCAACACCACCTTTGTCTCCCTCCCTCCCTCCAACCCCACCTTTGTCTCCTCACCTCCCTCCCTCCGTCCAACCCCACCTTTGTCTCCTCACCTCCCTCCCTCCCTCCAACCCCACCTTTGTCTCCTCACCTCCCTCCCTCCGTCCAACCCCACCTTTGTCTCCTCACCTCCCTCCCTCCGTCCAACCCCACCTTTGTCTCCCTCCCTCCCTCCCTCCAACACCACCTTTGTCTCCCTCCCTCCCTCCAACACCACCTTTGTCTCCCTCCCTCCCTCCGTCCAACCCCACCTTTGTCTCCCTCCCTCCCTCCCTCCGTCCAACCCCACCTTTGTCTCCCTCCCTCCCTCCGTCCAACCCCACCTTTGTCTCCCTCCCTCCCTCCCTCCCTCCAACACCACCTTTGTCTCCCTCCCTCCCTCCGTCCAACCCCACCTTTGTCTCCCTCCCTCCCTCCGTCCAACCCCACCTTTGTCTCCCTCCCTCCCTCCCTCCAACACCACCTTTGTCTCCCCACCTCCCTCCCTCCCTCCAACACCACCTTTGTCTCCCTCCCTCCCTCCGTCCAACCCCACCTTTGTCTCCTCACCTCCCTCCCTCCCTCCAACACCACCTTTGTCTCCCTCCCTCCCTCCGTCCAACCCCACCTTTGTCTCCTCACCTCCCTCCCTCCCTCCAACACCACCTTTGTCTCCCCACCTCCCTCCCTCCCTCCAACACCACCTTTGTCTCCTCACCTCCCTCCCTCCCTCCAACACCACCTTTGTCTCCTCACCTCCCTCCCTCCCTCCAACACCACCTTTGTCTCCTCACCTCCCTCCCTCCCTCCAACACCACCTTTGTCTCCCCACCTCCCTCCCTCCCTCCAACACCACCTTTGTCTCCCTCCCTCCCTCCAACACCACCTTTGTCTCCCTCCCTCCCTCCCTCCCTCCAACACCACCTTTGTCTCCCTCCCTCCCTCCCTCCCTCCCTCCCTCCCTCCCTCCCTCCCTCCCTCCCTCCCTCCCTCCGTCCAACCCCACCTTTGTCTCCTCACCTCCCTCCCTCCCTCCAACACCACCTTTGTCTCCTCACCTCCCTCCCTCCCTCCAACACCACCTTTGTCTCCCTCCCTCCCTCCGTCCAACACCACCTTTGTCTCCCCACCTCCCTCCCTCCCTCCAACACCACCTTTGTCTCCCTCCCTCCCTCCGTCCAACCCCACCTTTGTCTCCTCACCTCCCTCCCTCCCTCCAACACCACCTTTGTCTCCCCACCTCCCTCCCTCCCTCCAACACCACCTTTGTCTCCCCAACTCCCTCCCTCCCTCCTACACCACCTTTGTCTCCCCACCTCCCTCCCTCCCTCCAACACCACCTTTGTCTCCCCACCTCCCTCCCTCCGTCCAACCCCACCTTTGTCTCCTCACCTCCCTCCCTCCCTCCAACACCACCTTTGTCTCCCCACCTCCCTCCCTCCCTCCAACACCACCTTTGTCTCCCCACCTCCCTCCAACACCACCTTTGTCTCCCCACCTCCCTCCCTCCCTCCAACACCACCTTTGTCTCCCTCCCTCCCTCCGTCCAACCCCACCTTTGTCTCCTCACCTCCCTCCCTCCCTCCAACACCACCTTTGTCTCCCCACCTCCCTCCCTCCCTCCAACCCCACCTTTGTCTCCCTCCCTCCCTCCAACACCACCTTTGTCTCCCTCCCTCCCTCCGTCCAACCCCACCTTTGTCTCCTCACCTCCCTCCCTCCCTCCAACACCACCTTTGTCTCCCCACCTCCCTCCCTCCCTCCAACACCACCTTTGTCTCCCCACCTCCCTCCCTCCCTCCAACACCACCTTTGTCTCCCTCCCTCCCTCCCTCCGTCCAACCCCACCTTTGTCTCCTCACCTCCCTCCCTCCCTCCAACACCACCTTTGTCTCCCCACCTCCCTCCCTCCCTCCAACACCACCTTTGTCTCCCTCCCTCCCTCCGTCCAACCCCACCTTTGTCTCCTCACCTCCCTCCCTCCCTCCAACACCACCTTTGTCTCCCCACCTCCCTCCCTCCCTCCAACACCACCTTTGTCTCCCTCCCCCCGTCCAACCCCACCTTTGTCTCCTCACCTCCCTCCCTCCCTCCAACACCACCTTTGTCTCCTCACCTCCCTCCCTCCGTCCAACCCCACCTTTGTCTCCTCACCTCCCTCCCTCCCTCCAACACCACCTTTGTCTCCTCACCTCCCTCCCTCCGTCCAACCCCACCTTTGTCTCCTCACCTCCCTCCCTCCCTCCAACACCACCTTTGTCTCCTCACCTCCCTCCCTCCCTCCAACACCACCTTTGTCTCCCTCCCTCCCTCCGTCCAACCCCACCTTTGTCTCCTCACCTCCCTCCCTCCCTCCAACACCACCTTTGTCTCCCTCCCTCCCTCCGTCCAACCCCACCTTTGTCTCCTCACCTCCCTCCCTCCCTCCAACACCACCTTTGTCTCCCCACCTCCCTCCCTCCCTCCAACACCACCTTTGTCTCCCTCCCTCCCTCCGTCCAACCCCACCTTTGTCTCCTCACCTCCCTCCCTCCCTCCAACACCACCTTTGTCTCCCCACCTCCCTCCCTCCCTCCAACACCACCTTTGTCTCCCTCCCTCCCTCCGTCCAACCCCACCTTTGTCTCCTCACCTCCCTCCCTCCCTCCAACACCACCTTTGTCTCCCTCCCTCCCTCCGTCCAACCCCACCTTTGTCTCCCCACCTCCCTCCCTCCCTCCAACACCACCTTTGTCTCCCTCCCTCCCTCCGTCCAACCCCACCTTTGTCTCCTCACCTCCCTCCCTCCCTCCAACACCACCTTTGTCTCCCCACCTCCCTCCCTCCCTCCAACACCACCTTTGTCTCCTCACCTCCCTCCCTCCCTCCAACACCACCTTTGTCTCCCCACCTCCCTCCCTCCCTCCAACACCACCTTTGTCTCCTCACCTCCCTCCCTCCCTCCAACACCACCTTTGTCTCCCCACCTCCCTCCCTCCCTCCAACCCCACCTTTGTCTCCTCACCTCCCTCCCTCCCTCCAACACCACCTTTGTCTCCCCACCTCCCTCCCTCCCTCCAACACCACCTTTGTCTCCCCACCTCCCTCCCTCCCTCCAACACCACCTTTGTCTCCCTCCCTCCCTCCGTCCAACCCCACCTTTGTCTCCTCACCTCCCTCCCTCCCTCCAACACCACCTTTGTCTCCCCACCTCCCTCCCTCCCTCCAACCCCACCTTTGTCTCCCTCCCTCCCTCCAACACCACCTTTGTCTCCCTCCCTCCCTCCGTCCAACCCCACCTTTGTCTCCTCACCTCTCTCCCTCCCTCCAACACCACCTTTGTCTCCCCACCTCCCTCCCTCCCTCCAACACCACCTTTGTCTCCCCACCTCCCTCCCTCCCTCCAACACCACCTTTGTCTCCCTCCCTCCCTCCGTCCAACCCCACCTTTGTCTCCTCACCTCCCTCCCTCCCTCCAACACCACCTTTGTCTCCCCACCTCCCTCCCTCCCTCCAACCCCACCTTTGTCTCCCCACCTCCCTCCCTCCCTCCAACACCACCTTTGTCTCCCCACCTCCCTCCCTCCGTCCAACACCACCTTTGTCTCCCTCCCTCCCTCCCTCCAACACCACCTTTGTCTCCCCACCTCCCTCCCTCCCTCCAACACCACCTTTGTCTCCCTCCCTCCCTCCGTCCAACCCCACCTTTGTCTCCTCACCTCCCTCCCTCCCTCCAACACCACCTTTGTCTCCCCACCTCCCTCCCTCCCTCCAACACCACCTTTGTCTCCCTCCCCCCGTCCAACCCCACCTTTGTCTCCTCACCTCCCTCCCTCCCTCCAACACCACCTTTGTCTCCTCACCTCCCTCCCTCCGTCCAACCCCACCTTTGTCTCCTCACCTCCCTCCCTCTTCCTTTTTGGTCTTAATTGGCCAGTGACATATTGGAACCTACATGCATATGACGTGACACTGCCCCAGTGTGAAGACCTTTTGGTCACAGGTTGCCAGGTGTGTTGGTGCTGCCATCCCCCATCTCCCCAATATATAACTGTTGAATGATGACTCTTCACTGATTTAGATTAGATCATCGGTTCTTATGAGCTGCTAGTATGTGTACCATAAAATAATGTGTTACCTAAAACCTTTCTGTCCTAAATCAGAAACACATTGTGGAGGAGCTGGAGCGTGAACTATAAGAATCCATGAGCCAGTCACTCAAGACGCCTGACAGCTTGCTCGTCCCAGGTAAAGGGAAGAGACCATTGTGGTATATACAGCAAGGGGGAAAAGTATTTGATCCCTGCTGATTTTGTACGTTTGCCCACTGACAAAGAAATTATCAGTCTATAATTTTAATGGTAGGTTTATTTGAACAGTGAGAGACAGAATAACAACCACAAAAATCCAGAAAAACACAAGTCAAAAATGTTATAAATTGATTTGCATTTTAATGAGGGAAATAAGTATTTGACCCCCTCTCAATCAGAAAGATTTCTGGCTCCCAGGTGTCTTTTGTACAGGTAACAAGCTGAGATTTGGAGTGCTCCTAATCTCAGTTTGTTACCTGTATAAAAGACACCTATCCACAGAAGCAATCAATCAATCAGATTCCAAACTCTCCACCATGGCCAAGACCAAAGAGCTCTCCAAGGATGTCAGGGACAAGATTGTAGACCTACACAAGGCTGGAATGGGCTACAAGACCATCGTCAAGCAGCTTGGTGAGAAGGTGACAACAGTTGGTGCGATTATTCGCAAATGGAAGAAACACAAAAGAACTGTCAATCTCCCTCGGCCTGGGGCTCCATGCAAGATCTCACCTCGTGGAGTTGCAATGATCATGAGAACGGTGAGGAATCAGCCCAGAACTACACGGGAGGATCTTGTCAATGATCTCAAGGCAGCTGGAACCATAGTCACCAAGAAAACAATTGGTAACACACTACGCCGTGAAGGACAATTAAATTGATTGGGCATGATTTGAAAAGGCAAACACCTGTCTATATAAGGTCCCACAGTTGACAGTGCATCTCAGAGCAAAAACCAAGCCATAAGGTGGAAGGAATTGTCCATAGAGCACCGAGACAGGATTGTGTCGAGGCACAGATCTGGGGAAGGGTAACAAAACATTTCTGCAGCACTGAATGTCCCCAAGAACACAGTGGCCTCCATCATTCTTAAATGGAAGAAGTTTAGAACCACCAAGACTCTTCCTAGAGCTGGCTGCCTGGCCAAACTGAGCAATCGGGGGAGAAGGGCCTTGGTCAAGGAGGTGACCAAGAACCCGATGATCACTCTGACAGAGCTCCAGAGTTCCTCTGTGGAGATGGGAAAACCTTCCTGAAGGACAACCATCTCTGCAGCACTCCACCAATCAGGTAGAGTGGCCAGACGGAAGCCACTCCTCAGTAAAAGGCACATGACAGCCCGCTTCGAGTTTGCCAAAAGGCACCTAAAGACTCTCAGACCATGAGAAACACGATTCTCTGGTCTGAAGAAACCAAGATTGAACTTTTTGGCCTGAATTCCAAGTATCATGTCTGGAGGAAACATAGCACCATCCCTATAGTGAAGCATGGTGGTGGCAGCATCATGCTGTGGGGATGTTTTTCAGCGTCAGGGACTGGGAGACCAGCAAGGATCGAGGGAAAGCACAGTCCTCTCTCAGTGCACAAATCAGTATGCCTACCTTCCAAAGTCCAGCACTACTATCACCCCTATGAAAGCCACACACTCCTGGCTGACAGCTACAGACTCCAGAAAACCAACAATGGTGAGCGTGTTACTTGCTGACATATCCAATGCCTTTTGATCGAGTAGATCAGGCAAATCTCCTGCAACATCTGTCTGACATTAAACTGTGCCCAAAGGTGAATAGCCTGGCTCCACAAATACACCACAGGAAGAAGACAGAGGGAACATTTATGTCCCTCACCATATCTGTTTCTCCTTCACATGTCCACCTGAAAAGTTGTCTTCAGTGACACTCTGGACACTGGGTGTGCAGACGTTGTAGAGCTACCCCAAGCCATACCACTAACCAGTATCCAAGAGGACACTTCAATGGTCTTGGAGATAAAGCAGCTGGAAGAGTGGGCCACATCCAACAACATGCTACTGAGGAAGAAAAAGTCTGTGGAAATGTGGATATGTTTTTCAAGAGACCCTCCACAACCTGCACCACTCATCTAAGGGGGACAGGAAGTACCAGTGTTAACAACAACCAAGTGTCTTGGTTTTCATCTAGACTAACCTCAGTGGTGACACATATGTGGACCAGTCATTGAGGAAGGCCTAAAATGCCTGCAGGTTTTGACTGTTCTTGATAGAGATGGCCCACCCACTAAAGATCTGGTCCTAGTATACACTACACGGGTCAAGCCTGGTCTGGAATACGGTGGAGTGCTGAATATAAACATCATGACAAAACATTTAACTGCATGTTGTGTAGAGGCAAAACTCCCAATTCCAGATTCATACTATACTACATGTCAAACTATATACTTTCTACAGCCCAGTTTAAGCTGGTACTTATCTGGTGTTTAATTAACTAAGAGACTAGCAACCAATACTTTTATGGTACTTACTGTACCTCAAATAATTAGGCAAAATTAAATAACAGGTACCAAATGTTACATGGTGAACATTTAAGCTTATGTCAATGCTTCTTTGCAGATGTCTCTGAGGAATATGAAGAGATGAAGAAGTGCTATGAGAAACTGCCCAGCAGCACCAATGCAGCAACAACAGTTACTGGGCTCCTGAGTGGTGCAGCGGTCTAAGGCACTGCATCTCAGTGCAAGAGGCGTCACTACAGTCCCTGGTTTGAATCCAGGCTGTATCACATCCGGCCGTGATTGGGAGTCCCATAGGGCGGTGCACAATTGGCCCAGTGTCACCCGGGTTTGGCCGGAGTAGGCCGTCATTGTAAATAAGAATTTATTCTTAACTGACTTGCCTAGTTAAATAAAGGTTAAAAATATATATATATACTAGATAATGATAAACGTTTGGATCCGCATGTTATTAATCTTGTATTTTTGCTATACTCCATGTACTTTTGTCACTTAGAATGTAAACTTTGTTATAGAGCAGTATTTCTCAATCTAATTTGTACTGAAAAGCCCATCGTTCTCATGCCTGAGGGACCGCTTACCAGTCACCTGTCAGAAACAAAGAGCCCTGCGCTGGTCCATCAACTGGATTTAACAAATGTTTAACACCGTTCTACTGGAATTGTTTTGTATTTTTTTACATAAATACTGTAGCTCTTTTCCATGAATATGGATAGGTATCTTTGTGTGATTTGTAACAATGTATGACATAATAATACATATCTTTAGTCTGTAATATATTACTGGACTCTACAACAGCATGGTGTGTTTTCTATTGATCATTCATTTCTGCTCACTCAATGTCATCTCTATCTCAGTTTGAAATGTCATGATTTTCCCGCAAAAATAATTACTGCCACGGAATATATTCACTTACATGAATACAACACAGACATTCAAATATCAATATTTAATATCATTGGTAATTTGGAAATAATTACATTAAGCACAGGCTGTAAACAGGATAAAATTACAAGATGTTTTGTATTCAATACACAAATTGCTAATTAAATTAATCAAAGCCAGTCAAAAACAACACCAGAAATCTGTCAATGCTACAAAAGGCCATGTATGGTGGTGTAGTGCTGCTTTAGCAGTTATTCATATACAAATCCCCCTAGCAACTGACTCAGGGTCAGTATCCAACTCTTTCACAGAGTGACACATAATGACACCTTAGTGTATGCTGTATCCCACCCAGGATTGCCCTAGGTGGGGTACATCAGCCCCTAGTTGGGGTACATCAGTCCCTAGGTGGGGTACATCAGCCCCTAGGTGGGGTACGTCAGCCCCTAGGTGGGATACATCAGCCCCTAGGTGGGATACATCAGCCCCTAGGTGGGGTACATCAGCTCCTAGGAGGGGTACATCAGCCCCTATGTGGGGTACATCAGCCCCTAGGTGGGGTACATCAGCCCCTAGGTGGGATACATCAGCCCCTAGGTGGGGTACGTCAGCCCCTAGGTGGGGTACATCAGCCCCTAGGTGGGATACATCAGCCCCTAGGTGGGGTACGTCAGCCCCTAGGTGGGGAAAGAAGACTTGCCTGGCTAATGCTCTTGTAAATACCACAAGCTCTCCTCTCACTGTGTACCACGTGGGCCTGTGCATCAGCCAGCCTACAAGAAGACTGCTTTGAGAAAAGGATGTTATAGTTACTGCACACTGGTGAGTTACATTGGTTTTCATTGTCAATGTTTTCTCTGTAAATCCTCTCATATACACTGTCAGATTTCAGATATTCCAGGTATCTCAGTCATGTTTGTTTGTGAAAGCCAGCTACATTTCTGTATGGGATATTCTAAATACTCTCCAGAGACAGAGGTTTGTCTGTTAGCTACAGCTCAAACATGCCGGGTAAACAAACCATCTGAAACCAAAGCATGTTTCTCTTGGTACAGTGTAAAATAAGACAATAGTACATTCATTCTTTCATTTGGCTGTGACGTTTTGCAGCAAAACACATTGATATTTTCAAATTGCACACATCACACACAAACCAATTTGAAATGTTCCAGACTTCACACAGAGCTGAGAGTTCAGCACCATGTATTATAGGGACAGGGCGCTTTAACAAAAACTATATAAGAAATAAATACTGTATGTTTAAAATACCTTTTTTTACATGGCAACTATCTGTGACTACCAGCAGAGGGAGATGGCTACTATAGCAAGGGTTAAAGCTGGGTAATCACACAATGATCTCTATTTCTGAGGTGTTTCTGTGTCTGGAAAGGCTGCCGGTGTGTTTAACAACAAACCTCTCATTGTCTTATGTCAGATAACGCCACGGCTATGTTGACGACTATGTTGAGGTTATCCAGGCTGCATTACACCCGGCCGTGATTGGGAGTCCCAAAGGGCGGAGCACAATTGTCCCAGCGTCGTCCTGGTTTGGCCGGGGTAGGCCGTTGTTGTAAATAAGGATTTGTTCTAACTTGGCCAGCTTCGTCCTGGTTTGGCCGGGGTAGGCCGTCGTTGTAAATAAGGATTTGTTCTAACTTGGCCAGCGTCGTCCTGGTTTGGCCGGGGTAGGTCGTCGTTGTAAATAAGGATTTGTTCTAACTTGGCCAGCTTCGTCCGGGTTTGGCCGGGGTAGGCCGTCGTTGTAAATAAGGATTTGTTCTAACTTGGCCAGCGTCGTCCGGGTTTGGCCGGGGTAGGCCGTCGTTGTAAATAAGGATTTGTTCTAACTTGGCCAGCGTCGTCCGGGTTTGGCCGGGGTAGGCCGTCGTTGTAAATAAGGATTTGTTCTAACTTGGCCAGCGTCGTCCGGGTTTGGCCGGGGTAGGCCGTCGTTGTAAATAAGGATTTGTTCTAACTTGGCCAGCGTCGTCCGGGTTTGGCCGGGGTAGGCCGTCGTTGTAAATAAGGATTTGTTCTAACTTGGCCAGCGTCGTCCGGGTTTGGCCGGGGTAGGCCGTCGTTGTAAATAAGGATTTGTTCTAACTTGGCCAGCGTCGTCCTGGTTTGGCCGGGGTAGGCCGTCGTTGTAAATAAGGATTTGTTCTAACTTGGCCAGCGTCGTCCTGGTTTGGCCGGGGTAGGCCGTCGTTGTAAATAAGGATTTGTTCTAACTTGGCCAGCGTCGTCCTGGTTTGGCCGGGGTAGGCCGTCGTTGTAAATAAGGATTTGTTCTAACTTGGCCAGCGTCGTCCTGGTTTGGCCGGGGTAGGCCGTCGTTGTAAATAAGGATTTGTTCTAACTTGGCCAGCGTCGTCCGGGTTTGGCCGGGGTAGGCCGTCGTTGTAAATAAGGATTTGTTCTAACTTGCCTGGTTAAATAAAGATGACATTTTTTTACATTAAAAAATGAGAGGAGGAATGCCGCCACCTGTCAGAAGACAATCCAGACCGCTAACTAATGGAATCTACTTCCTTTACTTTTGTAATGCTTCTTTATGAGTCCTTCTCCCTACTACACATCCACTACTGAAGGCCTCTAGCTACAAAGTCTTTGCAAGTTAAGCAGCAAATATAGCTATCTAGCAGCATTAATGCATGAATTATCTTGGCACAAGAGTGCACAGCAGCATTCACACCTAAGGGATACATGAACTGTTTATAAGTTTGTAATAGTAGAAAATCTATGTAACTATAGTAACAATACATTTGGTAGGGTGTTCGATGGGCAGAGAGCACTGGACTGAACCTTCAGAGGGAGGTTAGAGGGAGGTCAGAGGGAGGTTAGAGAGACTAGTAGCATTGGTGGTGGTCGAACCATAATGGAACATGGGGCCGATAGAAGGCTCAAAGGTCAAGGGTCAGGGAGTGAGGGGTCATAGAGGGACTGAGGGAGGAATCAGTTAGCCCAGGGAGTTCTGCTTCTTCAGGCTGTCTGAGCGCCTCACTCTGTCCTCCGGGGTATTTCTGTACCAGCTCCTGACAGACAGACTTAGATTGACAGACAGAGAGAGGGGAGAGATGGGGTGATTTTTATACATTATAAATTATAGTTGTATTTTTTTATTTTGTATGCATTAAGGAATTAAAGAAGAAGGGCAGAGAAATAAAGAGAGGGGGAGAAGTAGAGAAATGTTGGAGACTGTACTCACCCCTGTCGGTTTAGCTGACCTGGGACAGAGGCATTCTGACCCTGACTTGGCTTCAGGATCCTGAGGGGGAGAGAGAGTGATGAGGTGAGAAATACAGAAAGGGCAGATAGATAGTGTACCACTGACCTGTACTGACACCGAAAACACTTTCCCCTATCTGGAGGATAACTATTTCATATGTACAGCTTTTTATAATATAGAAAGAAAGTAAGAGATGTGAAGTATAGGAGACAGTAAGATATGTGAAGTATAGGAGACAGTCAGAGATGAGAAGTATAGGAGACAGTCAGAGATGAGAAGTATAGGAGACAGTCAGAGATGAGAAGAATAGGAGACAGTCAGAGATGAGAAGTATAGGAGACAGTCAGAGATGAGAAGTATAGGAGACAGTAAGATATGTGATGTATAGGAGACAGTAAGAGATGTGAAGTATAGGAGACAGTCAGAGATGTGAAGTATAGGAGACAGTAAGAGCCACTTATGTGCAGTCAGTAGGGGGCAGCACTGTTCTCTACTGTACCTGTTAGTGGGAGGGCTCTTTGGCTTCTTCTGTACTTTCCTGGCTTGTCCTGGAGACTCACCCACCCTGAGAGAACATAACCATACACATCAGAATAATGATGCTTTTATCTCAATAATGTCAGCCAAATTAATATATTTGTGATATGTTATCATAGTCTGATCTCCTGGTACAAATCTGAATAAGGCATCTGGTTTGATTACAGATCCATCATCTAACCAGTCCCACAGGACTCAACCCCCTCACCTCTTCTTCCTGTCCAGTGACCTCTGTGTGGCAGCAGACAGCACTCTGTCATTAGGACTCCTGGCTTTCTCCTATCGACCACACGCACAGACACACACACACACAGCCAGCAGATTGTCAGATACAGTTACACATCAGAATCATCAACAGTATGTTTTAGGTCAGGGTCAGTATGTTTTAGGCCAGGGTCAGTAAGTTTTAGGCCAGGGTCAGTAAGTTTTAGGCCAGGGTCAGTAAGTTTTAGGCCAGGGTCAGTAAGTTTTAGGCCAGGGTCAGTATGTTTTAGGCCAGGGTCAGTATGTTTTAGGCCAGGGTCAGTATGTTTTAGGCCAGGGTCAATATGTTTTAGGCTAGGGTAAACATGTTTTAGGCCAGGGTCAGTATGTTTTAGGTCAGGGTCAGTATGTTTTAGGTCAGGGTTAGTATGTTTTAGGCCAGGGTCAGTATGTATTAGGCCAGGGTCAGTATGTTTTAGGCCAGGGTCAGTATGTATTAGGCCAGGGTCAGTATGTATTAGGCCAGGGTCAGTATGTTTTAGGCCAGGGTCAGTATGTTTTAGGTCAGGGTTAGTATGTTTTAGGTCAGGGTCAGTATGTATTAGGTCAGGGTCAGTATGTTTTAGGCCAGGGTCAGTATGTATTAGGCCTGGGTCAGTATGTTTTAGGCCAGGGTCAGTATGTTTTAGGCCAGGGTCAGTATGTTTTAGGTCAGGGTTAGTATGTTTTAGGCCAGGGTCAGTATGTTTTAGGCCAGGGTCAGTATGTATTAGGCCAGGGTCAGTATGTTTTAGGTCAGGGTTAGTATGTTTTAGGTCAGGGTTAGTATGTTTTAGGCCAGGGTCAGTATGTATTAGGCCAGGGTCAGTATGTATTAGGCCAGGGTCAGTATGTTTTAGGTCAGGGTTAGTATGTTTTAGGTCAGGGTTAGTATGTTTTAGGCCAGGGTCAGTATGTATTGGGCCAGGGTCAGTATGTATTAGGCCAGGGTCAGTATGTTTTAGGTCAGGGTTAGTATGTTTTAGGCCAGGGTCAGTATGTTTTAGGCCAGGGTCAGTATGTTTTAGGCCAGGGTCAGTATGTTTTAGGCCAGGGTTAGTATGTTTTAGGCCAGGGTCAGTAAGTTTTAGGCTAGGGTCAGTATGTTTTAGGCCAGGGTCAGTAAGTTTTAGGCTAGGGTCAGTATGTTTTAGGCCAGGGTCAGAATGTTTTTAGCCAGGGTCAGTATGTTTTAGGCCAGGGTCAGTATGTTTTAGGCCAGGGTCAGTATGTTTTAGGCCAGGGTCAGTAAGTTTTAGACCAGGGTCAGTATGTTTTAGGCCAGGGTCAGTATGTTTTAGGCCAGGGTCAGTATGTTTTAGACCAGGGTAAACATGTTTTTAGCCAGGGTTAGTATGTTTTAGGCCAGGGTCAGAATGTTTTAGGCCAGGGTAAGTATGTTTTAGGCCAGGGTCAGTAAGTTTTAGACCAGGGTCAGTATGTTTTAGGCCAGGGTCAGTATGTTTTAGGCCAGGGTCAGTAAGTTTTAGACCAGGGTCAGTATGTTTTAGGCCAGGGTCAGTATGTTTTAGGCCAGGGTCAGTAAGTTTTAGACCAGGGTAAACATGTTTTTAGCCAGGGTTAGTATGTTTTAGGCCAGGGTCAGAATGTTTTAGGCCAGGGTCAGTATGTTTTAGGCCAGGGTCAGTATGTTTTAGGCCAGGGTCTGTATGTATTAGGCCAGGGTCTGTATGTATTAGGCCAGGGTCAGTAAGTATTAGGCCAGGGTCAGTATGTTTTAGGCCAGGGTCCGTATGTTTTAGGCCAGGGTCAGTAAGTATTAGGCCAGGGTTCGTATGTATTAGGCCAGGGTCAGTAAGTATTAGGCCAGGCGCCTCTCTAGGTTTCTTCCTAGGTTTTGGCCTTTCTAGGGAGTTTTTCCTAGCCACCGTGCTTCTACACCTGCATTGCTTGCTGTTTTGGGTTTTAGACTGGGTTTCTGTACAGCACTTTGAGATATCAGCTGATGTACGAAGGGGTATATAAATAAATGTTATTTGATTTTATTTGATTGGGCCAGGGTCAGTATGTATTAGGCCAGGGTCAGTATGTTTTAGGCCATGGTCAGTAAGCATTAGGCCAGGGTCAATAAGTATTAGGCCATGGTCAGTATGTATTAGGCCAGGGTCAGTAAGTATTAGGCCAGGGTCAGTATGTATTAGGCCAGGGTCAGTAAGTATTAGGCCAGGGTCAGTAAGTATTAGGCCAGGGTCAGTAAGCATTAGGCCAGGGTCAGTAAGTATTAGGCCAGGGTCAGTATGTATTAGGCCAGGGTCAGTAAGTATTAGGCCAGGGTCAGTATGTATTAGGCCAGGGTCAGTAAGTATTAGGCCAGGGTCAGTATGTATTAGGCCAGGGTCAGTAAGTATTAGGCCAGGGTCAGTAAGTATTAGGCCAGGGTCAGTAAGTATTAGGCCAGGGTCAGTAAGCATTAGGCCAGGGTCAATAAGTATTAGGCCATGGTCAGTATGTATTAGGCCAGGGTCAGTAAGTATTAGGCCATGGTCAGTATGTATTAGGCCAGGGTCAGTAAGTATTAGGCCAGGGTCAGTATGTATTAGGCCAGGGTCAGTAAGTATTAGGCCAGGGTCAGTATGTATTAGGCCAGGGTCAGTATGTATTAGGCCAGGGTCAGTAAGTATTAGGCCAGGGTCAGTAAGTATTAGGCCAGGGTCAGTAAGCATTAGGCCAGGGTCAATAAGTATTAGGCCATGGTCAGTATGTATTAGGCCAGGGTCAGTAAGTATTAGGCCATGGTCAGTATGTATTAGGCCAGGGTCAATAAGTATTAGGCCATGGTCAGTATGTATTAGGCCAGGGTCAGTAAGCATTAGGCCAGGGTCAGTAAGTATTAGGCCATGGTCAGTATGTATTAGGCCAGGGGCAGTAAGTATTAGGCCATGGTCAGTATGTATTAGGCCAGGGGCAGTAAGTATTAGGCCATGGTCAGTATGTATTAGGCCAGGGGCAGTAAGTATTAGGCCAGGGTCAGTAAGCAATACTGCTAGATTATACACAAACAAATATATTTTTTTTATAAAGAACTGTACAAGTGATACATTTGTGACATCCAAATTTAAAAACATTTATGAGATCTGTATGTAAAGCATTTACATTTGATATTTTCGTCATTTAGCAGATGCTCTTATCCAGAGTGTCTTACAGTTAGTGCCTTCATCTTAAGATAGCTAGTCACAGTCAAATATACAGTATATGAACATTGCATTCCAGTTAAACAATTAAAAATAATTTTAATACACACTTAAAATCTATGAATTAAAAATTGTGAAGGTACCTAAAAGTTATCATTTGTGGCGAAAAAACACAAATGTGAAAAATTGTGGATATAGCGTTTTGGAAATAAACTCTTTATTTGTCTCTGCCAAGCTGCGGCCTTAGGGTCAAGCTAGGCTCTGCTTTAAAAAGTTAAATAATGTTTTGTCTAAGGTCACTTTTCTAAGGGACTTGACACTTGTTTTTGTGATTTATTATTGTGAGAGTGACAACGTTTAAGTCCTTCTGTTATGATTGGCCTGTTTGTGTGACTGACAGTTAAAAGTCCCACTCAGTGTGTTGTGGTTGGTCCAAGTCTGTGATTGAAAGGTGAAATGTCCAGTCAGGTTACCATTTCTCGTAGCTTCTTCTCTGTGCGGACCTCTCTGTCCAGCTGCAGCAGAGCCAGCCTCTCCTCCAGGGGCATCTCAAAGAAGATGTCATGGATGTCATATCGAGCCGCACGCAACTGAAGGAGGGGACACACATACAATATAATCAATACTCGTAGTCATCCGGTTCCACTTTCTGTGTGTGTGTGTGTGTGTGTGTGTGTGTGTGTGTGTGTGTGTGTGTTTGTCTCTCTCTCTCTCTCTCTGAGTGTTACCTGTGCCCTGACTCTCTCCTGCAGAGACAGGTCCTGTGCTGAGATGGATCCCCTCTTCTGTGGAGCTTCAGTCTGGAACGAGCAGATGAACTCTTGCGTGTCCTAAAACCATACCATTGAAATGATTAATTAATAAAGGTGATCGTCTTTAAATCAGTCAAAGTCCAATATGACTGTGTTTCAGTTCCATTATGATTCAGTTTCTATTCCCCTACATACCTACACTGTATAGTAGTATATACATCTACACTGTGTATACGTGTGTGTTTCTGTGTGCAGATATAAGAGTGCTCTCACCTGAATGGTCTGGCGCAGCTGTTTCACCTTCTCTGTCTGGAGCAGTCTGCGGGTGAGGAACCCACAACTGATGGCTCCCAGACGACACAGCGCCCTCTGCTGTTCAACTGTCACAACCTGAGTGAGGACCAGTAGCATAGTAAGGAATAGACACATGGAAATCAACTTACACTCAGTCAAGAGAAGATTGTATTATATTAAATATATTGTATGATAAAACAATGAAACACACATATACATCGAACATAATTCTGGAAATGGAGACACAAGAGGTAGCACCAACAGTTGGAAACCACACACATATACTGTATGTAGAAGCACACGCATACACACAAACACACAAGCACCTGACTGAGCCTTCCCCGGGGCTTGCTGGCCCCCCAGGTGGGCCCCCAGAGGTAGACAGGAGGCTGCATGGAGGGAGAGGGATCACTAGAGCTCAGTGGAGAGGAGAAACCTGGAGAGAGAGGGGAAAGAAACCCTTTACACATTACATTCACACAGAAACAGGTAAACAAACAATAAACAACTCATGTTACCAAGATGGCATTGTTGTAGTATATACATGTATTGTGTCAACAGTTAGGTCTGTATTTTATCGATGAATTTGCACATAAAAAATCAAATACAATATGAAGATGAGAATTAAAAGACAAAATAAATGTACAAGTGGAGGAGAGGTAAAAAACAAACACCCTAAGGGTTTTGTAATGCACCTCCCTATTTCAAATAGTAATATTTCCCCATGCTTCAACCCAATGACATCTACCAAGGTGATGGTTTGGGTGTGTGAGTTATTCTTCCATGCCACAGTCCACCTACCCATGCTGTGTACACTGTGTCTAGGTGACCTATCAGTAGCACTCAGGGTGGGGCTAAGGCCAGGGCAGGAAGGGCTGAGTCCACCGTCCCCACTCAGGAGCCGGCCACACCCCTGCTCTCTCAGCCTCTTCCCCTTCTCATCCAGCTCCTAATAAAGACACAGAGAAACACACATACACACACACACACACACACACACACACACACAGGAGCGTTGTCCCGTGACGGATGTGTAGTATTGAGGATTGAACAGTCACTTCTCTACAGCAGCCAAACAAAACACTTTACAAATGCTAACATATTCAAACTTATGGAACTTAAAGCCACATTCTGGGATTCAAAAACACTTGTTTTGGTGTACAGCTGAGGGGTGGGGCTAGGGAAATGTAACCCCTCTCAAATTCATACTACACAGAGCTCTAGATGCAGGGACAGACAGGCCATAACATCTAAGAAACAGCTTCCCAAATCCCAGACTGTAGCTTTAAAGTTCAATTCTCTGTGTGACATTCTGTCTGCATATACTATATATAATATCACAAACTAGGAAGGAATGCTGATAGTTGTGGAAGAATAGTGACAAATGTGGGTTTTGATACATTGAGCAGGGTCAACATGCTATGGTTCCATGTCCTGACCTGACAGAGGCGCTGTTGTTCTCTCTCCTGTTCAGCCATGAGAAGAGACATCTGCAGGGCATGCTCCTCCTCCAGACGCCTCTGCATCTCCTCCAGAGCACTCACACGTCGCTGGGTCTCCTCTGAAACACACACACACAAAAGAAAAGACACATAAACGCACGGCCGGTCGTACACATACAAGCGCACATACCACACACACACACACACACACAATTATTTTCAATGATTGCACGAAAAGTAGTGGACTTTACATTGAAGACAAATTAATCACAGAGTACAGACTGCCCTGTATAGTTTTCTACATAACACTCTCTTATATCATACACACTACGTTACAACAATCTCTCTCTCTCTCACCTGTCTTACTGTCCTGCTCCTCTAGGGAAGAGCTGGGTGTGATCCGTCCATCATGGGGCCCCTGAGGCCCCTCAGGATCCAGCCTCATCTGGCAAGGAGAGAGGTCAGGGGTCAAGGGTCTCACGTGGGGCCTTATCAGCGTTGCCGAGGGGTTCTCCACCTCATAGGACTGATTCAGGGGGACCGCGGGGCTCCTACGGCTCGGGGCAAAACGAGGCACTCCCCCCATGAAGCGCGGGAGCCTCTCCTGGCTGCGGTCCATGCCAGGTCCTGAGGCAGAATGGGAGGAGTGGAGCTGGCTGTCTAGGGTGTGGCAGCGCCGGCGAAACCCGGAGCTGATGATGTCATGATGCCCATGTGAACCAGTTCCGGAGGTACTGACTGGGCTGCAGCTCTTCTCCTGGACCGGGCTGGTGCCACACTGGCTGCCACGACGACTACTACCGTCACTGACGCCTGACCCCCGTTCCGGTGACCTCATCACCCCCGTCGCCATGACAACAGTGCTCTCCTGGTGCCTCCCCACTAGCCCTCTGGGGATGAGGTCTGCCGAGCCAATGGGGAAGGAGATCATGATGTTACCAGTGGACACTGGACGTGGTCGGCGGCGGTGGGGGAGGGGACTCATGCTGGGTTCAGGGCTGGGCAGGAGGGCATAAGGGTCGGGGAGGCCAGATGAGAGGCAGCTAAACCGAGAGTCATATGGGTCACACACAGCCTGGTACTGGGCTTGCGCTTGGCCAGGATACTGACTCTGGTGCTGGATGTGGGCCTGGGTCTGAGGTGGGTTTAGCGGACTGTGGCGCAGGCTGTACCCCTGTTCAGATTTCATCTCTCCCAGAGGACTGCGGCTCTCGTTCTCCTTGTCAGAGAGGCTCTCCGCAGACAGGGTGGTGGAAGTGACCCTGCCGATCACCTTTGACCCCCTCTGGGCCTGCTCTCTCTCCACATACTCCCTCGACCTCCTCAGAAGGCTCTGGAAACTCACATCCTGTCCACCCCCTATCTCCTCCTCTCCCCTCCTCATCTCCTCCTCTACCTCCCACCTCTCCTCCTCTATCTGCTTCTCTCTCTCCTCTGCCCTGTACCCATTCAGGACTATGGGAGACTCAGGTGGAGGGGTGGTGGGCCGATCCGTAATGTGTAGCTCAACCACACCACCACCCCTGGGTAGCCCAGGGGAGTCTGTCACCAGGGTGTAGCCATTAACTGTCTCAGGTTTTGGGGAAAGGCAATATGGCGGAGTTGGTAGATCCATTTTACCCTCCATCTCTGGTACTTTGTCCACCTGTAGTAAGAGAGGCAGAGAGAAGAGGGGAATTAACACAAATAATCAGATATGGGCTGCGTCCAAAAAAGCACCCTTCTCCCTTTATAACAAGTACCCTTTTCCCTTTATAACAAGCACCCTTCTCCCTTTATAACTACCCAAGAAGACTCAAGGCTGTAATCGCTGCCAAAGGTGCTTCAACAAAGTACTGAGTAAAGGGTCTGAATACTTATGTAAATGTGATTTGCAAACATTACCCCAAAACTATTTTTGCTTTGTCATTATGGGGTATTATGTGTAGATTGACGATTGTTGAAAATCGATTTAATCCGATTTAGAATAAAGCTGTAACAGAACAAAATGTGGAAAAAGTCAAGAGGTCTGAACACTTTACTAATGTACTGTATGTGTATATTATGTGTGTTGGAGTATCAGTGAGTGTTTGTATGTGTGTGTGAGCAAATCAGTGAGTGTTTGTATGTGTGTTGGAGTATCAGTGAGTGTTTGTATGTGTGTTGGAGTATCAGTGAGTGTTTGTATGTGTGTTGGAGTATCAGTGAGTGTTTGTATGTGTGTTGGAGTATCAGTGAGTGTTTGTATGTGTGTGTGAGCAAATCAGTGAGTGTTTGTATGTGTGTTGGAGTATCAGTGAGTGTTTGTATGTGTGTTGGAGTATCAGTGAGTGTTTGTATGTGTGTTGGAGTATCAGTGAGTGTTTGTATGTGTGTGTGAGCAAATCAGTGAGTGTTTGTATGTGTGTTGGAGTATCAGTGAGTGTTTGTATGTGTGTCGGAGTATCAGTGAGTGTTTGTATGTGTGTTGGAGTATCAGTGAGTGTTTGTATGTGTGTTGGAGTATCAGTGAGTGTTTGTATGTGTGTTGGAGTATCAGTGAGTGTTTGTATGTGTGTTGGAGTATCAGTGAGTGTTTGTATGTGTGTTGCAGTATCAGTGAGTGTTTGTATGTGTGTTGGAGTATCAGTGAGTGTTTGTATGTGTGTTGGAGTATCAGTGAGTGTTTGTATGTGTGTTGGAGTATCAGTGAGTGTTTGTATGTGTGTTGGAGTATCAGTGAGTGTTTGTATGTGTGTTGGAGTATCAGTGAGTGTTTGTATGTCTGTTGGAGTATCAGTGAGTGTTTGTATGTCTGTTGGAGTATCAGTGAGTGTTTGTATGTGTGTTGGAGTATCAGTGAGTGTTTGTATGTGTGTTGGAGTATCAGTGTGTGTAGGGCCCTGTGAGTGTGCGTAGTGTGTAGGAGTATCAGTGGGTGTAGTGTGTAGGGCCCTGTGAGTGTTTGTATGTGTGTTGGAGTATCAGTGTGTGTAGGGCCCTGTGAGTGTGCGTAGTGTGTTGGAGTATCAGTGTGCGTAGTGTGTAGGGCCCTGTGAGTGTGCATAGTCAGTGCAAAAATAAGAATAAAATAGAAAGGTCAACTCAGATAGTCCGTGTAGCCATTTCGTTAGATAGTGTATTTTGCTGTTCAGAAACCTGTTGGTGTCAGACTTGATGCACCAGTACCGCTTGCCATGCGGAAGCAGAGAGAACAGTCTATGGCAGGGTCCCCCTAGCTGGTGGTTTACTTGGCCCCCCAAATTTCTGAGCAAAAAAAAAATGTTTGTTGAATTTTCATTGTTGGAGATTTTTTTTAAACTGTAAAAACACAAGGAAATCAGCTCCAAGTGATTTAATATGGGAAATATGTTCCCACAACCATCCAGCTAATCTAGTTGATGATTATTGGTCTACGGCTTGGGTGGTTGGAGTCTTTGGGAAATGGATGTCTGAGACTGACCTGAGCACTGTCCAGGATGTCCTGAACCCTGGCCAGCAGGCTGCTGCTGCGTAGTGTATGTCTGTCCACCTCCAGCTGGGCAGCCCTCTGTCTGTACTGGGACATCTCGCTGCGCTGCTCCACACTCAGCTGAGGATGGATCACAATAAACACACACAGTCAGAGAGACACACACACAAACAAGAATACATACATAGTCAGATAAAGACAAACACAGACAGGCGCGCATGCACCAACACACATTCTCGCCTGGGTCTCTCGGAATCCATGTGACAATGTTTATATTACACTTAGCAAAATCTTTTCTATCTAGAACCTCAAAGGGTTCTTCGACTGTCCCTATATGTTACCTCTGCTCCTGCCACGCCCTATACTTCTCATCCTGTGTCTCCCTAACCTGCCACCTCTTCCTCTCTCTGTGTGTGTGTGATTGTGTGGTCGGAGACAGGTGTGCTGGAGGCAGACCAGAACCCCACCAGCTGCAACCCGTTCCATAATCAAGACCTCTACAAATAATCATGCCTGCCACTTTCACGCTGCCGGATCATAACCTCTGTTTTTAGCGGTTTGTACCTGCTTAGATCCTGTTTTCGTGTTATGCCTGTTTTCTCTTACCTGACACCGTTTTCCTCTCCGCTACAGTTCTGCACGCTCTGACTCTGGCCCCTGTCTCCAGTCCCCGTCTTGTCAATCCTGCTACCCCCCCCCCCCCCCCCCCCACTCCACTGCATCCTTGGATTCCTCTCCGGACCCGCTTACCCAGTCCCAACCCCCCTCGCTCCAGCCTCAGCCGCCGCACCTGGCTTCCTGCAACCCGCCCAAGCTTACCCTGGCCTGCACCCCATGTTCCCCGTGTGTTCAAATCAATACCTTGGTTACCTCATCCCAGTCTCCTCGTCTGAGTCTGCTCTTGGGTTCACCTGTTCCGCTCCGCGTGACACTATAGGATAACCATTTGAAGAACATTTTGGGTTCCATGTAGAACCCTTTCTACAGAGGGTTCTACATACAACCCAAAAGGATTCTACCTGGAACCAAAAAGGTTTCTCCTTTGGGGACAGCTGAAGAACCCTTTTGCAACCCTTTTTTTCTAAGAGTGTAGGGTACTTCTTCCTTAGAACACAACAGTCAAGTTCTGGAATGTGGGACAGAGCCAGAGTAGGCCTAATGACTTTCCCTCTAATCAGCTCTCAAATCTCTCTCTCTCAAATCTCTCTCTCTCTCTCCAATTCAAGGGGCTTTATTGGCATGGGAAACGTATGTTTACATTGCCAAATTAAGTTAAATAAACAATAAAAAATGAACAGTCAACATTACACTCAACAAAAGCTCCAAAGGAATAGAGACATTTCAAATGTTATATTATGTCTATATACAGTGTTATAACGATGTTCAAATAGTTAAAGTACATAAGTGAAAATAAATAAACATAAATATGAGTTGTATTTACAATGGTGTTTGTTCTTCACTGGTTGCCCTTTTCTTGTGGCAACAGGTCACAAATCTTGCTGTGGTGATGTATTTTACCTAATAGATATGGGAGTTTATCCAAATTTGATTTATTTTCAAATTATTTGTGGGTCTGTGTAATCTGAGGGAAGTATGTGTCTCTATGGTCATACATTTGGCAGGAGGAAGTGCAGCTCAGTTTCCACCTCATCTCCTGCACACGTACGCACAGATGCACACACACAAACCCACAAGGCATGCACAAACACACACCCCTCTCTATCCCCACTCTCACAAACATTTCCTTCACACAGCTCCTCCCAGTAAACGTAATCAGGCAGCAGTAAGACAACATGGATCAGACAACACCCCCACCCCGGTGGGGACAAGTAACATTTCTTAGGGGGCATAATGATGCTCTCCTCTCCCTGCCAAAGAGGGATACTTTTTCCAATAAAACTAAGTTCATGAAGTGGTCATACATTGATTCAGACTGATGCTACTATTGAGTTTTATTGGTAAGATGTGTGTGTCATATCCAGCGATGACTAAAAGGGCAATCTGTAGTTGCATGAATTTTTGGACTTAAATGAGTTATATGTAGCTATTGTTTGTTGAAGAATATAACGTATGAGTTTAGTTCAACTGTAGTAGTCCATCAGAACCCCCAAAATAAGCTTGTTTTGACTCCAATGTTTGGAAACAAACACTATATAGCCTCAAAACATAGTTAAAACTACACTGTTTATATCATGGATGGTCAGCCACGTCTGTCTATGAATTTGAGTGGTTACATTTCTCAAGCCCCATCCCCATATTTTTACCCAAACAGGGACAGGGAATATGCTTTGAACCATTGATTGCCCCTTCAATACTCTGTGATTTAACAAAATAAACAATGACGTGTTTTTTTATGGTGACTCTTTCTCTAAGACATGTGAATTACAAAATGTTTAAGCCAGATATTTGTTGTGTGTGTGTGTGGGCATAATGGTGTGTGTCCACTCAATGCCCATTGCTCACAATGCCACATTGTAAACCAAAGGATCATTGCATTTGGTTACCATGCAACTTGAGAGTTACAAAACCCCAGACAGGAGAATAACCACACATACACAAACTCTCCTGGGGAACCATGTTGTTGTCATGGGAGAAAGCAAAGTCAACCCCATCACAACAAACTACGCTCACTGGGCTGAATCCTAATTGGATATAAGTATGCTTAACTTAACTCAAACATTTGTGCACCTTTTATGCAGAAGGTTGGAATTACATGCATGGATAATATCTATGATTAGGATTTGGCCCACAATATATACAATGTACTTAAGGGATAATCAACAAGGGGCATGAGTCCTATGGACAATAATGAACGTCGTGGAAGGTGTGTTCCACGACGCACTAGCGGAGTGGGACTGACCTTCCAAGGAGTGACATTATTTTTCTTAGAACACATAGCACCTTGTTAATTAGCCCTTTTATCCCATGGCTATAATTGAACACATTTGCCACTTGAAATGTATTCATTTGCAGGTACAAATGGGTTCAACATTCACTGAAGTAGATAGCAAGTTTACTAGACAGCTACCGTAGTTGCTTTGGTAACCAAGCAAACAGCCTTGCTAGTTTAGCTAACCAAACCATCAGTCCTAGCTTGATATTATGAAAATCGAAATCAACAATGCCAATAATGATTTAAATTTCAAAGATCTTGTAAGAACTGAAGCCATTGAATTCTACCGTGCTGATATACTGTTCGTTATAGGGAATGCCTTTCAAGACCATCAGAAAGGAGTTTTCAACAATGCCATGGTATACATCTACAGTACATCCAACGCTGGGGAGGAATTGGAAAAAAGACACTGTAATATCCTGGAATTCACAAACAGAAAAACACATTTTAACATGTTAACATGTTTTCACTTTGACACAACTCCATTCCCACCCCTGACCTGATGTTATATCTAGGTCTATACAGCTCTCCGCACCTTCTGCCCTTTCTCCCAGACTATGTCCTTACCAAGGGGGAGAGCACAGCCCTTCCATGGAAGTGGATGAAGGAGAGAGCTTCCACAGGACAAGTTGGCTCACAACCTGTCTGTTGGCCTTGGCTCTTCCCCTGGCTCTCCGTCTGCAGTCTGGCCAGGCTCCGCAGACAGAAGTCCTCGTAACTCTCCATGTCCTTGTTTGGGCTCCAGCCTCTCAAAATGGCTGCTTACAACAGAGACACAGTCATAAGAACAGTCATGGAGAGGTACAGTAGCCAACGACAGAGACACAGTCAGAAGAACAGTCATGGAGCGGTACAGTAACCAACAAGAGAGGGTATTTGACAAGACACTGGAGCCAGGTGATCAAGCCTGTAGGCTAAATGTCAACACAACAAGAAGCTCTGCAGTGTGTGTGAACCATGAAGGCCTGAGGTTAGGCACTATCTGCTGTCAAGCTATGAACAACTGGAAGAGCCAGACAAACAAACACAAGGAGGGCTCTGTCTTTAGTCACTGTATATCTCACACAATCATCACATTCCACTCATGCTATTCTATTCTGAGAGGCATGATGAAGAATCATGTTTCTGATCAATGTGATTGCTTTTAAGGGAATGCTTGTCAGCAAAGACAATGAAGGTGCACACAAGCACACACATACACAATATTTGATTTAAACCTGTAGTTAACCCACATTGATTGAGAATGAATGAGATCCTCATTATCAAATAATTAAGCAGCTGGAGTGAATGCCCCACTGACCCAATATCTCGACCAGAATAAGTATGGTCAGATAATTACCGCAACACCAGTTCCATTTTCCTGATAATGTGGTTATTTCATGGATGAATATATGTAATGAAAAGTCACCTGGGTCAGTGTGTGAATATCCTGTCTTATTATTGGTTCCCCCAGAGTAGGTAAATAACAGCCACGGCTAGTGGAAGACACAGTAGGACTGTACGGTGTTATAGTCCACTCATTAACGTTACATGGCATGATACAAATTACAGTCAAGCGCATCTAGCCTACACTTTGATACATTGTAGCAGAATAGTCTGGCTGGCAAACAGTGCATCCTCAATACATTTTGCGGCATGGTAATAGTATTTGACTCGTGAAGCAAGCCATGCTTCTACAGCTGTGCCCAGCAGTGGCTGACTGACAGCGGGTTTTGTCCGTGCCCATCCCTCTCCTCTTACCCTGATTTTCTAGCGTGACATCCACAACCAATGACTCCGTGTATCTCTTTAATTCCCCTAAATACAAAGTTGAAGACAAATGAATATCTCCTGGCGTCGTATGTCTTATGGTTTCTGTTGCTTACAGAATTTCAGAATCGTGAATTTCTCTTTTCTGTTTCAGGTTTGTGTCAAATGGTCCTCATCACATCGACCTCTTCCGGTCGCAACAGCGCCTCCTAGCAACATAATTTAGGCCCAGTTCCATTTCTATCCCCAGCACCTTCATTTCCCCTAGCCTCAGCCTCCAATGTTGAAAGGTGTAATATGATTTTAATAAGAAGCAATATGATGATGGCGCCACCAGGCCTAAATTGAGCCCAAATAGGAAATCCTGTAATTTCCTTTTTGCAATAGACACCAAAGGGGAAGATCATAAATAAGCATTTGGGACGGAAATGGAACATCATAATTTTATTTTTAAATTTGATTTAAAAATATATATATCACCAAACAAAAGAGGAATAGTCACATGAAAACAAGCATACAAACAAACTATTTACGTTGCCAGGAATCCTAAACAAACCAATCATATTAATTAATAATACAAGTTTTAAACGCCTTTTTGTTTTTAATTTTAGTTAAAGTAGTGCCATATTGTTTAAACTCATTTATAAAGTGAAAAAAGTTAGGTTTTTGAATTAGACCATTTGCATTTGTGAACATGAAATGTACCTAGTATTATAAGCAGTTGAATTAAATATACTACATCTTTATCTATGTCACAATTTCTGAAATAAATCATTATTCAGACATCATAATGATTGAATCTGTAAAAGTATTACAGGACTCACATTCAAATTGAGTGATTTGACAATGTAATTTACAAATGAAAGCAAATTTGAAAGTGTATAATGCATAATCAATAATATCCAATTCAAATTCATATAATTCAATCCAACTGTGTTATTTCTAAGCTTATTCAGATATGGATTTTGTATGAGACAGAGAGAAACGCAATATGGATGTTTCTGGAAAAGGGCAGATGGCTGAACACTTGATTCCATTAAGATAATAGTTGTCACATCCTTTATCAATATATTGCATTAGTGGGTGAACCTACAAATGATTGCATTGTCAGTTCAGTATGGCAGAAATTACAATAACATACAACAACATGATATTGAGAAATATCTTTATTCTAAGAGAATTTTGGAGATTAAATAAACAGAGTTGGTACAGTTGAACATAGTTACATTAAAATGTGTTCAGTGGGGATTTTAGCATCTATATCTTGATACACAGCACCACTGACTAGCTTCTCAATAACATCCCGTCTGGACTCTGCTGTGTCTTTCTTCTGCTCTCAATTTCTGGAAGAAGAAAAAAAGAGCATGAATCAATGATTCTAATAACTCTATTTCTATATCTGAGGATAAAGCAAATGCCTTCTGTTGTCACACTGTGGTTAAATGTAGCAAGAGTGTAGCAACAGTGCCTGGTCTGATGCTCTTCAATGTAGCAAGAGTGTAGCAACAATGCCTGGTCTGATGCTCTTCAATGTAGCAAGAGAGCAACAGCAATGCCTTCCATGACTGTCTACTAGCCCTCTTGAACACACTTCACGTGAATGACAACAGGCATATCAATCCTACCTTGGGCTGTAGTCAAGCAACTCTCACAATAGGTATCTGCAGAAAGAGAGCACAGATACATAAGAGCCATATACAGTCCAGTACTAGATGTTAGTAGGTAATCATTTTTAAAAACTAATTCAGCAAATGGACTTGTCAGAAGACACATTTTTAACAAAGGTGTTTAGACTACTTACAGTGATCCACATCGTCAGGCTGTACAGCAAGCAACTCAAACAAACACAAAGTGCAACAAGTTCCTCATACTGTGTAGCTAATTGTCTATAATCCTGTCAAAAGTGATCCTATCTTATACAAGAGTGTGATAGTTGTACTCACACAACCTATGCAACGTTCTAGTGATGTGACCTCAGGTCAGTAACAAGAAACAATAAGATCAGCATCACCAACATTCCTCATGACATGTGGCCTGCCCTACATATTTTATCTCATAGTAGGCTAGAAAGTTTCCTCCACAAGTCTTTCCATTGTCATATAACACAAATGGATTCACAAAACACAATTATTTACTCTGTAGAACTGGTTATCTAGCCTACCTCTTCAAGGGATGATGTGCTGGTCGTTTTTGTTGTTGTTGCTGTCATAGGATAGTATACAGTGCACTCTACTGCTGGTCTAAATGATATCACAGTATGCCTATATTGGCCAGTTTAAAAAGAGTAAGATTTTATATTTAGGTACTCTTTATAAACAGTGTATAACGGATATGTAATTGGGTTATAAATTCCAGGTAATTAATTAGTGTATAGATAACAATCTATGTATAAAAAAACGTATTGTTATTTACAACAACAACAACAAAAACTGTGTTGAAAGAGACGAAAAAGAGATGCTTAAACCGTCCAGCAGGCAGCGCTACAGCTCTGGCTGCTTCCTACAGCTACTATATATGGGCATTTTTACCTAAAAAGGATTGTGATTTGAAACGCGGTTAATTATTGCTCTCCTCCATGTGATGTCAATTTGAGCAGCGGAAAATATTACTGTGCCAGTCGGGGAAAGGGCAAACCGAACGTTAGCTACTTTTTAGTCAGGCTTGCCATGCACTGACTTGGTAGCAACATTTTACTTCCTTGGACTGATTTTGGTGGATAACTGAACAACCAGACAGACCGTCGTTCATCTTCACAACAACCTGTGGATTTGACTACCAGCGCCGAGTGTAAGTTACAGTAAACGTGAACTGTTTTAGAAATAGTCCCACATTCAGACTAGTGGTGTCTACTACCAGTAACTTGTTATATATGTGCGAAATGTATGCATAAGTGTTGGATTATACGTGCAACTAGTGATGTACTTAGAAAACAGAAAAGTAACGTTAGAAAGAATACAAGAAGGTATGACGTAAGCTAGCTAGCTACTTAGCTAGCACATCAAGGCTGCACGACCAACCACCACCATGGTTGCATGCACTTTATTTCTTTCTCCTGATTTCGTAATTATTGACCAGTGCACCAATTATCTAAACTGGAACGGTGTGTGCATCATTGACGTTTATGTTGACAGGGTAGCTAACTACAATATGTTTTTCTCATCTCCAGCTGAACTAGATTTACTTTGAATCCAAAATCTCGCGGTAACCCTGCCTACTGCGTCACCTGTTTTCTTCTTTGTGTTTTTGGGGCGGATCGCAACCAACTAACAGATGCATATACTGCCAGCTACTGTACTGGAGTGTGAGGCCGGTCACTACCAGGCTATACCACGATGTTCTCTTATTAATAACTAACCCATAATTTTGAACAAAAACTACTCTTTCAGTCGGATTTAAATGTCTATTCAGAGCCCAGCTCAGGAACCTCTTAAGTCAGTATTCCTTGTAACATTTCTGCTGTAAAGTCCTGGAGATCCAGAAATATATTTGCCCCCTTCACAATGATGTCTAACTTCTTAGATTTCTTTGTTGATTTTTTAAAATTAGTTTGAGTAGTGCAATGTCACTTGTGCTATATACGCATCAAAGTCCACCTTCTTCACTGTTAGTGTGTCAGGATCCTTCTCCTGCATGGCATTCACTGCAGTCTGTGGGACATCCACTACCATCTCATATCTCTTCACTCCTTCAGCTATTTTCACTGCCTCCACATATGAAATCTGCTGGATAGCCCTGATCCTGCTACTGCGACCTCCTTCATCCTTACAGGGCACTCGGGAATGTGATTCCCATCACAATTACAGCAACATGCTTCATCTGACTCTTCAACATTTTTATTCCTTCGACAAACACTTGCCACATGTCAACTTTTTACAATTGTAACACTGCAGCGGCTTCTGTACATGCGGTCTCACCGCATATCTCACATACCCAAGTTTTACATAAGTTGGGAGAACCACTTCATCAAAAGACAGTAAAAATGATAGGCTTTGCTCCTTATTTCCGTCTATCATTCGATTCAAGTGACGTGCGTCAACCACTCCTGTCATGTTATCCCTAAACCCCACTCTCTCTATGTCCAACGAGACACCAGAGAGGACACCCTTTGCTCCCCCTGTCAATCTTCCAAAGCCCTGTGATTGGTTCAAATGGCTTGGGTGAGAGGGTACATCACCATGTAATACACTCTCACAGACAGTAGGTGGTGCAGTAGTCCTATGAAGTGGGAGGAGAATGATGCTGGACCACTTTTTTTGGCATGGAGATGCAGACTTGGCTGCATGCAATGTGCCACTGCCCTGTTGCATATATCCTGTTTTATTGGTCTCATGAGACTATTTTCTAAATCTTGATCCAAAAGGTTCCATGGGGGCCAAATTAATTATTGATGAGGCTCAACTTCTCAGCTGATCCTGATTTGATATTTGGGTTGTAATCTGCTCTGTAAACAGGCCACTTGTTAGACTTTATGTATGTATGTATGTATGTATGTGGGTATGTATGAATTCACTTGCAATGGTTAAGATTTGAGTTTGGCCCAACATTAATGTTTTTGACCAGAGAGAAAATACCACTCTCTGTCCTGTGGTCATCATTTACATGAATAGTGATCCCTCAGCTGTAGGAGTTCTGTCCTGGAGAGGTGATGGGGAAACAGCTGTTGATGGATCATGAATATGTATCTGAATGAGTGCAAATGATACATTGAATGTGCAGTAGCAGTAGTTTCCCAGATTGCATTGTACTGTCCAGTTATAGATTATTTCTAGTTTTGTATAAGAGCCCTAGACATATAGGTATTGAGCTCTTTTAGTCCTGTGACAAAAACATAGTGATTTATTTTTTGGTGTATTCTGTACCTCCAGTATTTGTACTCAGTGATTTTGATTGATTTGATATTAAAAAAAATCATATTCAGTGTTACGCTATAGTTTATCAGTATATCTATTATACTTGGATCACTACTCCCAGTTCAACTCTCATCCGATGGGAGAAGTTACAGTAGTGGTGGGATGTAGCAATTTCATTTTACTCCAATAGATTCAGTGTGCGCCATAAACTGACAATAGCGGGTCTGGGAGTGGGAGGAACATCTCTGCTGCGATCCTTCTTGCTTTGTTACGTCTGGGAAGCCATTTTGGAATTCTGCTTGTAGTGCCTGATAATTACGTACACATACACACTGTCAACTTGCAAACTTTTGTGTATGTTCACGGATAAATATTATTTTGGTATCTGGGTTAGGATCATCGAACGCACCATACCTGGAATAGACGCCTCGACATGCGGTGTGAAGTTAACGCATCTTGCAAGACAGAAATGTGTGGATCTTTTTCAACTGGATTACGCTCATAAGAATAACAGATGGACTCTTATCTGACGGGCAAGTAGAAGTTACACGCGATATTATTGGAATTATGTTTTATCTTCCGTTTTTTTTAGTAGTCATAAAATGTCATTTAATATAAATTAACGGGCATTTATTTCCCAGTTTGTAGTGCTCTGGCTCCTTTCTCCGGAATTCTGTTTTGACAGCGAACAGAACCTCGGGCCTGTTTCATTATTTCAAATGTTAACTGCGACCTTAGGCTCAAACGTTTGCTTTAACCCTCAGTATCCGCGCAATGAGAGCCCACGTTTGATATGTATGTTATAAACGCAACGTTAATGTCAGTGCATGGACGGGTGTCTGCGTTGTTTAAATATTGCCTTCTAAAATTAGCATTAGGCAATACGAGACTCACGGAGTTTGAGTCACTTGGACATGCATTCATATTTGTAATTTGGGCATTTGCTGCTCCAATTGCACACATTGAAATGGAAGTACACATTTTGACATATCCAAAACCCGACGTGCAGAATCAACAATTCGATATCGTTTATTTTTATTTTTATACCTAGCTCGTCACCTACTGTTTTGTGAAAAGATCGTTTTACAAAAAAAAACATGCATGTTGTGAAAGTGGCAATTTTAGAAATGTTTCTATAGAGCTCCACAGTGGAGGTGTCATAATACCGATAAAACCTAGTGGTCAAACAGGGAAATGGTGCCAATCGTTTTTCCACCATTCATTTTTCCATTGGGGATTTTAGAATCACTTAAGGGCTGTAGCTGTGTTCGAATACCCATACTGTATACTTAATGAGTATATACTACGTACTATTAGTACATTTTAGTATACTGTAAACAAACTGTCGTTTCAGTTGAGTGCTCCTGAACTTGATGTTGCGATGCAACCTCTTGCTAACTTGTTAGCATAACCAATGACTAGCTAAACATTTTACGATTTTGGGTAAATATACCACTTAGCTAAGAATGATGTGAATAACCAAGTCAACGTTGGGTAGTTAGTTAATATACTGCCTGGCAAGTTTGATGTATTAGTAGCCAACTAACATCCGGTAACTAGCTTACATACTGCTCTAATGCTATGTGGTTCGTAAGGATAGCGTAGCTAACAAGTTGTCAGCCAACATAACGTAACTTATGTGAAAAGTTATTACCTGATTACATTGCTTAACATTTTCTTAACATCTGTCATAATTAGTTCAAGCAATGAATTTGTATCCGCTCTCATCGGACTTTGGCTGCATGTTTTACACCATTTTCTTCTAATCTTAAAAATGATCAAGCCACAGCCATTTCCTGAAGAATGGCATTATGGGCTGTAAAAACACAGAAACAGTGTCCACTGCGTGTATACTTTGTATTTTGGCGAATTATTTTACGGGAACTTTTGGCATGTTAACTATATCCATACTATGACCAATAAGCATACAATATACTCAATTTGCTTCACAAATAGTGAGGTTAGTATGAGTATTCAAACACAGCTTGTGTTTCATGTAGGCGTGACGTTTTGATAACCATGTAAATCTCTCCCGGACAAGGTGACTTTCTTAAATCTAAACTATTGGTACCATTTCCCTGTTTGACCGCTCGGTTTTATGGGTATTATGACTCATACTGTGGTTCTCTATAGCAGGGGTTCCCAAACTTGGTCCTGCCCCCCTCCGTGCACGTTTTGTTTTTTGCCCAAGCACTACACTGCTGATTCTAATAATCAAAGCTTGGTGATGAGTTGGTTATTTAAGTTTGGGAAACCCTGCTCTATTTTGTGTGTGTGTGTGCGGGCTAGTGAGTGTGCCTGTGCTGTTTGTGTTCAGCCTGTCTCTCGAGTATAAGTTCATAGGTCGTGCCCGTTGCAAGATTTTACAAGCTAAGGCTGGGGAGGGTTTTGATGAGAAAGGATACAGGTTTTTTCAGATTTGACATTTCGTAGCAGGTTAGGAGAATTTACGCAGCAGATTAGGATAGTTAATCTAGCAGGTTAGGATAATTAAGTTAAGGTTATAAAGAGTCCGGTTTAGCTCAAATTAAAATAATAATAATAAACTTTTATGTGAATTTGACAAAAGCTGAATCCTTTCTAGCCATGACCCATGGGAAGATGGCTTGTAAAAGCAAAAATAGAGGATGACCAATTGCTCTTTTATGGTGGTTGTGATACATTGGATGGCAGTTGAAACATGTTTCTAAAGTTGGTTTCCATCTCAGCTCTGCAATCTCAAAATAATTCAGTTTTGAACACACAGGAGAGCTTATATTGTTATTTTCCTGAACTTGGAATGTCCAGTAACTTCTGCATCCTGAAGGATTGCCAACAACAGGCCACCAATCCAACCGACTAATCCAGGCAGAATTAAAGACGCCACATGGGTTTTCATGATTATTAATCCCTGTTTTGGGCCTTTGGATTTACAAATAGATTTGACCTGTGGTTAAGATTACCAGGCAGTAGTCCCTCTGATTTGGCAGATTTGGGGGAATGCCATCTGTTCCCTCTATAGTGCTCGCTCTTATTTAGTACAACCTCTATAATAGTATATTATAGGTAGCAGGGGTGCTTCCTTAGCTACTGTAGTATCAGCACAGCTCAGGGTTTGTTGTAGGAAGATATGACGTGGGTAGTATTGAAGGGCCATCCTACTGTAAGTTATCAGCGGAAGTGGAGTCATTGAAACCAAACCCGCTGAATTATGTAACCATTGAATTCTGTGCATATTGCTGTTTGAGTTTACTTCAAGGCTAGATGTTGTAGATCCATAGTTAAAATCAATACATTCGTGTTTCAGCTCCATTTATTGATTTCCCTCTGCTTTGAATAGACTAAACAAATCACCACATCCAAATTCATCCCTGTCATGTTCCCTACATAGTACCTGTTAGGTTACTATATAGTTGACTGAGGGTTTAAACAGGTTTCATGTTAGCCCTCTCCTGACCCTTCACGGGGTCATGTTCAATTGAGTAGCTTATAGATTGCTGTGTCCCAAGCTTGCCATCTTCCTGGTGTTGCTTCTGGGAGTGTGCAGGGCTCACAATGTTGTAGACAGAAATGTAGGCTAATGTATAGAACTGGCAAAATTCCCACAATTATGTCTACTCCTCTCCTACACAAACATTCTGTAATGTTATTTGCACCGCACCCTCCTGAACAGGCCCCAGGCATCTACCTGGCTAGGTGTGTCCCGTCCATTACCAGGGTTGGGCCTATAGCTCCACCTCTGTATGTGCTACTCTCTGAAGGGAGAAAGCCTGTTTTCCCTAGTCGGTCTGGTATTGGGCTGGGTGCTGTGCCTGAGAGGGAGTCAGTCTGGTATTTTGGCTGGGTGCCTTGCCTGAGAGGGACTCTCATTGTCCCCTGCCCTGTCTCCACTGGTCCCTGTCAGCCCACAGCTGCTGAACTACAGAAAGAGAAGAAGAGTTCCATTCATTACCCAACCCTGCTGCCTGCCTTCCGAAGCGCTTGTCGTCAACAGGCCGCAGACATAATGCAAGGGAAGGAGGTTGGCCAAGTCTATTCTACAGAACAGAACAGAGCAGGGCTGTAGTGTTGTGGGCTAGGGGAAATTATAATGTGTAACTGTTCTCATTACTCGCCTGTCCTCCTGCCTGTCTGCCTGCCTGGGCTCTGGGACTCTCCAGAGTAGCTACTGCTGCCTAGGTTTTCTTGGAGTGAAGCCAAGTAGATTGGGTCTAATGTGGGATTGGGCTGTGGAGGCACAGAGAGAGAGTGACTAATATTCACCAGAGAGGTGTAGTATGTGTGTGGAACAGTTTGTTTGTATGCTAACTAGTGAGTGTTTGTAGGACTATGCTATTGCTCTGTGGGAAAGTACATCAACCTTTTACTGGATCTAAACAGTACTAGTCCCGAGAGACAAGCTGAACAAGTGTGTGTGTGTGTGTGTGTGTGTGTGTGTGTAATGCATGCCTTTGCTGGTGTGTTAGAATGATAAACCCTCATCTATTGTGCCATGGCCTAAAGAGCCCTCTCCTTTCCACCCTGACTCTTGCAGTCTGATCGGAGAATGACCATGGATTTCTCTCGCCTACACACATACACTCCTCCACAGTGTGCTCCAGAGAACACAGGATATACCTACTCCCTCAGGTGAGAATGCTGGCTGAGCTACTGACCGTTACACTACTGACTGGCATCTACTGACCGTTTCATCAGGTTAATTTCATGTCCATTCTAGACAATTCAGAGTGTGTGTATGGAACAATTGCATGAGTATTTACTTGAATTGAAATGGTATAGTACATATCCTGTTCCTCTGTAGAACAGGCTAGAGGTTTCATACTGTGTCTTATCCAAGGTTCAGGGACCTATCTGTTGCTCTTCCCGTATTCAGATGGCCTCCAGATGTGTGGTGAGGGTTATCATCAATATTTCCTTTCTACACTAGTTATCTATTCCTCTGTGACTCAGATAAAAATAGTATTTGTTATTGAATCCCGTCTCCCTAATGTGGTTATGTCCACTGACTACAGTCAGAGCCTCTGTCAGATCAGTCATTACCACAGCCGTGGAGAATGAAAGGGTTCTGCTGCCTCAATCCGGAGGTTGTTTCTCATTCACCTCCCGTTTGACATCTCTTTCCAAGAGTAAAGCACCATTAGGAGTCCTGAATGAGTTTGTGTTGCATTCAGAAATCTTACTGACTTGATTGTCTTTGCTCTCACTTGAGTAAAAAGATATTTTGAAGTACGTTTGAGAATACATTTTTACAACAGTTGGAGTGAGGAGAGAATGTTGAAATTGTAAAAGATGTATTTTAATGTCTTCTATTTCTAGCTAAATATTTTCAGTCTTGATACAAATATTCATCCTTGACAGTTGATACATTGAAGATCTTGGTGCATTCTTGCTGATGAGTTCGAGTTGCTCACACGAGCAACCGCTGTGGTTGTGGTTTCGATGATTCAGCCCGATGATTCTGTCAGTGTGTGCGCTTGTGGTTCAGCATTTCTGTGTGTAAGACTGTGTGTTATGAGGGAACAACACAATAAAAATGGTAGCATAGCGCCTTTGTAGTTATCTTAGTTTGGACTAACTCTCCCTTAGCTTGGTGTTTCCTTTGCTTCCTGTGTTTCCTCTCATGGTATGTCTCATGTCAGTCACACACTGTTCTCTCCCTCTGAATTTTCAAGGAAGAAACTTTTCATGTTGTGCAGTTTATTTTGTGTTTTTTATGGATAAAAATTTTCAAGCCAATTTCCTGCAATTCTTAAATTCTCCATGGAACTGAAATAGATTTAGCAAATTTTCTGCAATTGTTAGTTCTCAAAGATTCTATTATTAAAATAATATAATTGAAAAAGCATTTTATTTCCATGATTCCAACAGTTCACCCAAGGGTTTTGATCTGAATCACAATTAAATGTATTTGCCCATATCATGCCGCCCTAGTTTACAGTACATGCTGCTCGATCATCATTGTTCTGATCTCTCTCTCTCTTCAGCCCATCATCTCTGGGGCCTGGGCATGAAACTGCTTGCAGGTGTGATTGTCTCTGAATATGCAGGGGATTTGTGTGTGAAGTTGGAATGTTGTTTTTTTACACTGTCACTTTTGACACCTCGTGTAAAGAAATGGGGGGGAAATGACAGTGCTGGAATTTGGGTCTTTAAGAGGAGAAATTCTGTAGTGGTTCTTGTTGAGAGAGAATAACAGTGTAACACACTCGTGTACGGGAGCATGTTCTAACACAACCCCTCCCATTAGACTGACTACCATACTCTACCCTCGCTCTCCTTTGAAAAATGCTAAGGGCACACCTATAGAAAAGCCCTTCAGTCAGCTGACATGTTTAGTCCTCTCCTCTCCCTGAGTTGGACAAGGCCCAGACCACAGGCTGTCCTCCAAGGCCTGGCTGGCCTGACAACTAGATGACATTTACATACATCCCTTGTAATTGCCTTTAATATCTCACTGTTCTCACAGGCATGTAGAAGAGGTGGGAGTGCCAGGGTGTGTGGGTTTGCCATGAGTAGCCTTGTGTCGAGGGGAACGGGGGTG